>NW_028270178.1:41588309-41888844 GCF_037043375.1 Chiloscyllium plagiosum
GAAAATGTGTTGCTGGAGAAGCGCAGCAGGTCAGGCAGCATCCAGGGAACAGGAGAATCAATGTTTCAGGAATAAGCCCTTCTTCAGGAATCTTATGCCCGAAACGTCGATTCTCCTGTTCCCTGGATGCTGCCTGACCTGCTGCGCTTCTCCAGCAACACATTTTCAGCTCTGATCTCCAGCATCTGCAGACCTCACTTTCTCCTTATGGACAGGGCTTTCAACTGACAGAGAGGATGCAGGGACAGGCTTCAGGTGAAAGGAGCTTTCTAAATCCAGAGAGAAAACGTGGAGCAGTGGAACAGTATGGGAATGTGGCTGAAGACAAACAGAACGGAACAGGATAGGGCAGAGTTTAACTAAAATTGTACATCAGCGAATAGATTTGTGACAGAAAATTGTGGGAAAGAGTAAGTTGTGTTTTTTTCTGAATGGACAATGTCGCTGTAATAAGGAAGATGGATTTGAGACACAGAGATAAAAGAGATTTAGACAGCTGGGAGACATGAATACAGGATGAACAAAAATACTCAGTGATTCGCAATCTTGTGCAAACTCAGGCAAAACGGACAACGCAAACAATAATGGATAACAAAGGCATTACAGAGAAAGCATTTGGCCTCAGATCATGAAGTAGATTCAGTCTGAATGTAAATTCTGGCTACTACTTGCCAAGGACACAAGTAACAGAACAGTTTTAGCAACCGAACAGCTTTTAATTGCTCATCACTTCATTACACAGGAACTCATTGACATTTTTTTAAAAAGGGCATTGTGATAATTTTGCAAAACTTCAATACTTGTATAATCGGGGACAATCACACGGACAACATTGATATTGGAAGAGGATTTCGGACAATTTTTTTTTCAGTGTTTCTTTGAAAACCACATTGTGCAACTGTTAAGGGACATAACTATTGCAGAGGGACCGTGTAATGAAACTTAGTGAATGAGTAATGTCACCTGCAGAGATCCTTCGGGAAATTGTGATAAAGAGCAGTTTAAAGAAATATAAAGTTTTAAAGTGAATCACAGAAAGGACAAGCTACAACTAGAAACAAAAAATAGCCAATTACATGAGTTTGAGAGGAGAACTGACCAAGGTAAACAGGCTAAACAGACTGAAATATGTGGCTGGAAACGAACAGTGGAGAACATTTGAAGGAACAGTGTAAATCACAACAGAAGGTCATTCGATTGAAACAGTAAAAACCTCAGCAAGAAATTCCCACTGATCCCTTACTCAGGACAAAAGGAATCATACAAGGTCATGAGGCTGAGAAGATCACCAAAAAGTACTTAAAATCCTGAAATGAGAGTGTGTTTTAGGAGTAAATGTTAATGCATTGCAATGGGTCTGCTCGCAGGAGGAGGGCTGTGGGAAGGGGAGCCACGGTCAGGGTTCATTGACACGATAGGAACAGGGAGAGGTGAAGGTGCTGGAGGTGGTCAGAGTGTTACAGAGAGAGTGGTCAGGGTGTTACAAAGCCAGGACGGATTGCTACCGCTGGAGGGGTTTGCAGAGGTAGGGAGGGACATAGGTATTTTTATTTATTCATTCATGGGATGTGGGTGTCACTGCCTGGAACAACGTTCTTTGACGCCTCTGCTAATTACTGAGAGGGTAGCTCAGAGTCAGCCATATTGCTGTGGGTCTGGAGTCATATGTCGGCCAGACCAGGTTTGAATATTTGATGTCCTTCCCTCAAGGAGGTTAGTGAACTAGATGAGTTCTTCCTACTGATCAACAATGTTTTAATGGTGGCCCCACCAATGTCTTCTACAGCCACAACATGACATCCCAACTCTTACTCTTAATGCCATCCCCAATGAAGGTAACCACCCCAAACGCCTGCTTCACCAGCCTGTCTACCTGTGACACCACATTCAAAGAACTGTGTACCTGGGTCACTGGGTCACTGACTGACAACACGACCCAGGGCCCGAACATTAACGGTACAAGTCCCACCCTGGTTTGTTTCACCAAAATGGAACACCTCACATTTATTTAATTAAACTCCGTCTGCTATTCTTCAGCTCACTATCCCAGCAGGACTGTTCATCCTGTTGTATCACAGATAACCTTCTTCACTGTCCACTTTACCACCAATGTCAGCGTCACCAAAAAACCTTACTTACCAGGAAACCAATATTCCCATCCAATCCATTTATCCAAATAACAAACAACAGGGGACCCACTACACCGCTGGTCACATTCCTCCAGTCAGAAAAACAACATGTATCCCATCACCCTGTGTCTCCTTCCATCAGGCCAATTTTGTATCCAGTTCCCTCGTTCCTCCTGAATGCCATATCCTTTTTGCAATGAACTGAGCTTATTACCCAGTTTACCAGACAGAAGATAGAACACAGAACAGTCCAGCCCAAGACCCTTCGGCCATGATTTCATGCCAACCTGTTATCCAACTGTAAGATCAAACTAACCGACATACCCTTCTTTTTACTATTATCCATCTGTCTATCCAAGAGTCTATTAAATGTTTCGAAAGTATCTAATTTTACTATCACCATTGGCAGTGCATTCCAACCACCTACCATTCTCTATGCTCTTATCCATCCTCCAATCACCTTAAAATTATGCCGCCTTGTAATAGCCATTTATTCCGTAGGAGGAAATGTCTCTGACTATTCACTCACTCTGTGCCCCGCATCACCTTGTTCACGGAACAGGAGAATCGACATTTCGGGCATAAGACCTTCTTCAGGATTCCTGAAGAAGGGCTTATGCCCGAAACGTCGATTCTCCTGTTCCCTGGATGCTGCCTGACCTGCTGCGCTGTTCCAGCAACACATTTTCAGCTCTGATCTCCAGCATCTGCAGACCTCACTTTCTCCATCACCTTGTTCACCTCTACCAGTTCACCTTACCCCCTTCTTCACTCCCATGAGAAAAGCCTTAGCTCCCTCAAACTTTCTTAGTAAGAACTGCCCTCCATTCCAGGCAGCATTCTGGTACATCTCCTGTGTACACTCTCTAAAACTTGCACATCCTTTCTGTAAACAGGGGACCAGAACTGAACACAATATTCCAAGTGTGGTCTCACCAGGACCCTATAAAGATGCAGTAAAACCTTACGGCTCTTAAAATCAATCCCCTTCTAAGGAAAGCCAACACAACATATGCCTTTTTAACAACCCTACCAACGTGCGTGGCGATTTTGGGGGATCTATGGACACGGACCCCATGGTCTCTCTGTTCCTCCGCACTGCCAAGTATTCTGCCTTTCACCCTGTATTCTGTATTCAAATTCGACCTTCCAGAATGAATCACTTCACACTTTTCCAGATTGGACTCCATCTGCCACTTCCAGCCCAGCTCTGCGTCCTGTCAATGTCCCATTGCAACCTACAACAGCCCTCCACATTCCCCACCACTCTACCAACCTTCACGTGATTGGCAAACTTACTAACCCACTCTACAACATTCACATCCAAGTCATTTACAAAAATCACAAAGAGCAGAGTCCCAGAGCCGATTGTTACAGAACACCACTGGTCACTGAGCTCCAGGCTCAATACTGTCCATCTACTGCCACCCTCTGTCTTCTCTGGGCCATCCAATCCTGTATCCAGACAGACAGATTTCCCTGTATCCCAATCATCCTTTTTTGAATGATCCATCAACGTATTCTGTCATATCCTCAAAGAATTCAATAAGATTTGTGAGGCATGACTCGACCCCTCACAAACCCATGCTGACTGTCACTAATTTAACTATGGTTTTCCAAGTAGTCATAAATCCTGTCTTTAGGGTCCTCGTCAATAATCTGCACACCACAGACATTAGACCAAATCTGTAATCCCCAGAATTCTACCTCCGTAACATGGCCTGGACTCTACAAATCTTCTCTCCTCTGCCATGTTCACCAGAAGGGCACTGGAGGGTGGCACCCGTTACAGAGATAGGGAGGGATATCAGGACAGGACGATTTTGCAGACATTAGGAGGGTTGCAGTACCAAAGGGAGGCTTCAGTAGTTGTGAGGTTTCATGGTGATGAAGGCATTTGAGGAGGGAGGGAGGGAGGATTGTAGGGAAATGAGAGGTTTCACAGTTTAGTTGCTTTGTTAGGACTGTAAGAGATTCCTGAGCTGGGGAGGGTGTAAGCACTGGTGGATATTACATAAACATGTGGTTTTAGTTGCAATGCATGAAGAGGATGCAGAAAACTGGAGAGTATGGAGTCTGAACAAGGTTACACAAATGGGAAGAGTTGGCAGGAGTGCAGGTGTTTACAGAGACAGCAATGGTCTGATCTGGAGCAGAGGACCCAGATTGGGAGGGATGTGGGGACTGGAGGTGGTTTGACAGGGAGGGAGGACCATAGGCCCCTAGGAGGTTACAGAAATGTGGAGAGCTGTAGGGCTGACGGGTTCATGGAGTTGGGAATGTTGGGAGGGATAGAGAAGTTTACAGGGCTAAGGATGTTTGTAGGACAGGGCTGGATTACACAGACAGTGACTGTTTCAGGGAACTGACCAGATTACAGAGATAAAGAGGTTTGCATCATCTGGCGGAACAAACAGAGATATGGAGGGTTATCGTGACTGAAGATGTTTACAGATATAGGGAGGCTTAGGTTCTAGGGGTTATTTAAACATGGAGGCTGTGGAATCTGGATTGGTTTTTGAGAGATTGGGGTAGCAAGTTTGGTTGGAGACAGTTTCACAGATAAGAGAGCATTGCACAAACAGGAGGAAGTTCCTGCGGTAGGGGAGGTTCGAGTGGAGAGTGATGTTTAAACAGATAGGGGTAAGAGCTGGAGAAGGTTATGGAGATGGGTAAATGGATGGAGATACAGGAGGAGCTCACATTGACAGGGTGGGTGATAGTGTTTCAAGGTGGAGATGCTACAGGAAGGATCGAAGGGGAGGCAAGAGAGGACGTGTGGTGGTGGGGTTTTCATTGCATGAATCATTTCATCAGTACCTAGAGAGGATATTCCTGTAGGATCACCCAGTGACGCTATGTTAGTGGAACTGAGAAATAAGAATGGGTCATCACTCTGACACGATTGTCCTACTGACCATGAATACTCCGTGGCAGACTGAGGAACAAACATATCAGGAGATCTCAAATATCAATCATATTAATAAGGCTGTTATGGTTGGGGTTTTTAAACTTTCCAAACCTAGACTGGGACTGCCAGTGTTCAGTGTTTGCAAGGGAGGAATTTGGTAATTGTGTTCCAGAAAACTCCCAATCAATATGTAAATGGCCTGAAAAGAGAAAGGGGCAAAACCTGACCTCCCCTTGGGAAACAAGGTAGGAAAAGGGACTGAGGTGTGAGTGGGAAAGCATTTTGCCAAAGTGACTCAAGTCTATTAGTTTGAAAATAGCCATGGAAAAGGACAGGGCTGGTCCACAGGTTCAAGTTATAAAATGGGGCCAGACTAATCTTGATAATATTAGCCAGGAACTCTCAAAAGGTGATTGGGAGTCTATTTGCAGGGAAAGGGAAGTCTGGCAAGTGAGAATATTTTAAAACTGAGATAAATTGAGCGATCACCACCAGCATGTTCCTGTTTATGTGCAGGCCAATGCTGACAGCACTAGAAAACATTGGCTGTCTCTTGAGGATCTGGTCAAGGAAAAGGGGGCTCATGTCAGGTATAGCCCGCTGGATCAAGGGAATCCCTAAGGATCACAGGGACTTCAGGAATATACTTTGGGTAGAAATCAGGAATGCAGAAAGGGTACATGAAATAGTCTCAGCAGAGAATGATAAGGAGAATCCAAAAGTGATTGTATAAATATATTAAGAGTAAAAGAGTAACTCGAGACAAAATAGTGTCCCTTAAAGATCAAGGAGACTATTGGTGTGTGGAACCGCAGGATATGGCTAAGACCTTAAACACATTTTTTACTCCAGAACTTATTGTGGACAAAGACTGGGGAACTCAGGGAACAAGAGTAATACGTTAGACCACATTTGGAGTTCTCTGCAATTCCAGTATCCCCGCTATAGGAAGGATGTTGTGAAAGTTGAAAATGTTCAGAAAAGATTAACAAGATGTTGCCAGGATTGTTGCTGAATAAGCTGGGGTTATTTTCCCTGGAGCATCGGAGACTGAGTGGTGATCTGACAGAGGTTTATATAAACATGAGGGGTATGGATTGGGTAAACAGTCAAGGTCTTTTCCCAAGAGTTGGAGAGTCTAAATCTAGAGGACATAGGTTTAAGGTTGAAGGGGAAAGGTTTAAATGGCACTGAAGGGACAGCTCTTTTATGCACACGCTGATGTATGTATGGAATGAGCTGAGAGAGAAAGTAGCAGATACTGATACTATGACAACATTTAAAATGTATCTGGATGGGTATATGAATAATAAGGGTTTAGAGGTACATGGGCCAAATGCTGGTAAATGGGATGGATTTATTTAGATCTTCTGGTCAGCATTGATGAGTTGGACCAAAGGGTCTGTTTCCATGCTGCCCATCTCTAAAAAGAGTGCATGTTATAGAAGAGGTGGTGCTGGAGATTTTACAGGAATGGAAAGCCCCAGGACCTGATTAAGTGTATCACAGGACATTGTGGGATGGTAGGGAAGAAATTGTGGAGCAGCGAGCAAAGCGATTTGTACCATTGATAGCCATGTGTGATGTGCTGGACAGACTGGAGGGTAGTATAGTGGGCAGTGAAGGAGGGTTTTTGAGATTACAAAGCGATCTTGATGAAATGGGTGAATGGGCTGAAAAACTGTAGATGGTATTCAATCTGAATAAATGCGAGGTAGTGCACTTGGTAAAACAAACAAGGGTAGAGCTTATACAATTAATGTTCGGGCCTCGGTTAGTGTTTTAGTGCAGAGGGACCTCCGGGTTCAGGTACATAAATCGTGAAGCTTGCATCACAGGATGGATAAGCCAGTGCTTCGCACGCCTGACTATTGCTCAGTCCATTGAGTGGAGGATTTGGGACGTCATGCTGAGATTGTGCAGACATTTTTGAGGCCTCTTCTGCAATACTCTGTCCAGTTCTGGTCGCCCAGTTATAGGGAGGATATTATAAAGCTGCAGGATGTTCAGCAGAGATTTACCAGGACATTGTTGGACATGATTGGCTTGAGTTCTGAAAAATAGCTGGATAGGCTGAGTCTTTTTTCACTGGAGCCTGGAGTTTGAGATGTGATGTTATAAAAGTTTATTTTAAAAAATGAGATATAGATCGATTGAATGGTAGTTGCCTTTTCCGTAGGATGGGGGAGTCTCAAGAGGAGGGACCACATTTTTAAGGTTAGAAGAGAGAGATGTTAAAAAAAAGACATGGGGTGTTTTGGTTGTGGAATGATCTTCCTGAGGAATGGTGGACGTGGTTACAATTACAAAGTTGAAAAGACAGAGATAGTAAACAAATATTTTGCATCAGTTTTTGCTGGGGAAAATGATATGGAAGATATAGAATGTAGGGAAATAGATGGTGAAACCTTGCAAAATGTCCATATTACAGAGGAGCAGGTGCTGGATGTCTTGAAATGCATAAAGGTGGATAAATTCCCAGGACCTGATCAGGTGTACCCTCGAACTCTGTGGGAAGTTAGAGAAGTGATTGCTGGGCCTCTTGCTGAGATATTTGTATCATCGATAGTCACAGTTGAGGTG
Source organism: Chiloscyllium plagiosum (assembly GCF_037043375.1). Classification (NCBI taxonomy): domain Eukaryota; kingdom Metazoa; phylum Chordata; class Chondrichthyes; order Orectolobiformes; family Hemiscylliidae; genus Chiloscyllium; species Chiloscyllium plagiosum. The sequence continues at coordinate 41,595,933 of NW_028270178.1, forward strand.
TCGGAAGACTGGAAGAAGTATCAAAGAGGATTGAAGAGGGCTGACCGGTAGATGTGATCTATGTGGACTTCAGTAAGGCATTCGACAAGGTTCCCCATGGGAGACTGATTAACAAGATTCTATCTCATGGAATACAGGGAGAACTAGCTATTTGGATACAGAACTGGCTCAAAGGTAGAAGACAGAGGGTGGTGTTGGAGGTTTGCTTATCAGACTGGAGGTCTGTTTCCAGTGGAGTGCCACAAGGATTGGGCCTAAGAATGGTGAATAGCGAAGGGTAAGGGAGTCCAAAACTCGAGAGTACAAACGGGACGTGAGAGAGCAAAGATTTAAAGAGGGAGCTGAGGGGCAACATTATCCACAGAGGATGGTGCACAGACAGAACAGACTGCCAGGGGAACATGGGAGAAACAAGAACAATTACAGCATGGAAAAGACATTTGGGCAGGTACATGGAGGGGAGAAGGTTTGAAGAGCTAAGGGCCAAACGCAGGCAAATGAGACTCATTCATTATAGGAAACATGGAGAGCATTGATGAGTTGTACCACAGGTTCTGTTTCTGTGCTGTATCACTCTGTATCCAGTTAAAGAGGATTACAGTACCGAAATAAAGCATGTTGTAGACGCTGAAGCAATTTATAGCGATAAGGAGGGTAGTCTGGAATGCAGTACATTTCAAATATGTGGAGGACTATCGGGAAGGGAGGTAGTTACAGGGACAGGAACTGTTATAGGAGTTAAAAATTACTGAAGACACTGTTGCACAAGCCATGCCATAGGCACAGAGTTGCAGAGTAGTGAGTCTTAGCACAGTGATGGAGGGAGGACACAGAACAGAAAGATCCCAGGCAGCATTCCCAACCTCTCGTCAGAGGCCTGCTTGCCCCTCTGTTGTCCTGATGCTCACTAAGACAGCACAGGCCTGGATTGATAACTATGCACTCCCCATGCTGTCTCAGTGCAACATAAAATAAAGTAGAGGTGGTGATTGAGTCTGGGGTGTGTCTGTACTGTACTGCGCTCCCCCTCCAGCACTGTATCTATGTCATGTCCTGTTAGCGATGTTTGGAGCCCTCTCATTACTCCCTGCTCTGTGCACTGTGAGTGATCTTACCTCACTGCAGGATTTATTGAAGACTCCACATCGCCCTTCCGTTTGCCTCTCGGGCTGACCAATCATCTTCAATGAGGTGTTGGACGAGACCCCCAGAACTTCCTAAATACCTACAGGAGACAGAGAGATAGACAGAATAGAAAATTAGACTGATGCAGTGAGGGTTACACATGGAGAATGGAAATGAACCCCACAGCTATCTGGAAAGTCCCACTCCATCCCTGGGTTGTGCTGTTGCATTTCTCTGGAGTGGAGAATTCTGTTGGCTCAGGATCTGGAGTAACTGGAAGAGCGGGAGGCGCTGACAGAGGCAGCAATTCGACCCACACAGTGAGGGATACCACATGGACAGAGACTGAGTGATATCACCAGAGTGCTGCAAGACTTCAGGATCACACAGTCATGTTGGAAGAATGGGTTTAGCTTCATGATGCTCTAGTATCAGTGCTCAGGGATGAGCAACCAGTGAGCAAGTGAAGTCATGGCCAAGTGGTATTATTGCTAGAACATGTATCCAAAACCTCAGCTAATGTTCAGGGGAAGAGGGTTTGAATCCCACCATCAGAAATGGTGGAGTTTGAAATTAATAATTTTAAAAATAGTAATTAACAATCCATAAATAAATACGAAACCATTGCTGATGTGCAAAAAAACCAAATACTTGTCCTTTAGATAAGGACATCTCCTCACGTGGTCTACACGATGTACTCACAGCAAAGTGTTTGCCTCTCAATTACCCTCTGAAATGGCCGAGCAAGTTACTTAGCTCGAAGGCAGCTAGGGCTGGAAAAGAAAGGCTGGTCAGCCAGAGGCACCCACATCCCATACCCGATTTAATAAATAGTCCATTAGGATGGTCCCACTGGAACTGTACTGGAACCAGTGTCCTGGCCAATCATGTCGGTAGGTTTATGGGACAGGGCTTTAAACTGACACAGAGGATGCTGGGACAGGGTTCAGGTGAAACGAGCTTTCCAAATGCAAAGAGAAAAGGTGAAGTGTGGGAGCAGCGTGGGAATATGACTGAAGACAAGCAGAAAGGAACAGGATGGGACAGAGTTTAACTACACCAGGGAATGTACATCAGGGAATAGGGCTGTGACAGGAAATTATGGAAAATAGTAAATTATGTTTTTTTTGGAATGGATAATGTCTCTTCAATAAGGTAGATTCATTTGTGACACAGAGATAAAAGGGATTTAGACACCAGAGAGACATGCGTACAGGGCGAACAAAAGGTGGGCATAAATATTCAATGGTTCACCACCTTGTGCAAACTCAGGCAAAATGGGCAACGCTAACAATAATGGATAACAAAGGCATTACAGAGAAATCATTTGGCCTCAGATCATGAAGTAGAGTCAGTCTGAATGTAAATTCTGGCTACTACTTTCCAAGGACACAAGCAGCAGAACCGTTTTAGGGCAGCGAACTGCATTCCATTGCTCATCACTGCATTACACAGGAACTCACTGGAATTTTTTAACAAAGGCATTGTGATAATTTTGGAAAACTTCAATATTTCCATAATCTGGGACAGTCACACTGACAATAGTGATATTGGAAGAGGAGTTCAGAAAAAGTTTTTGTCGGTTTTTTTTTGAATAACAAATTGTGCAACTGGCTAGGGACATAGCTATCTCAGAGTGACCGATGTGTGATGAAACTTAGTGGATGAGTAATGTCACCTGGAGAGATCCTCAGGGAAATGGTGATAAAGTGCAGTTTAAAGAAATATAAAGTTTTAAAGTGAACCACAGAAAGGACAAGCTACAACTAGAAACAAAAACAGCCAATTACACGGGTTTGAGATGAGACCTGACCAAGGTAAAGAGGCGAAACAGACTGAAATATGGGCCTGTAAATGAACAGTTTGAAGGAAGAGTAAATCACTCAACAAAAGAACATTCCATCGAAACAGAAAATCTCAGCAAGAAATTCCCTCCGGCCCCTCACTCAGGACAAAATGGATCATATTAGATTATGAGGCTTAGAAGATCACCAAAAAGTACTTAAAATCCTGAAGCGAGAAAATGTTTTTGGAGTAAGTGTTAAAGGGATTGCAAAGGGTCTGCTCGCAGGAGTTGGGCAGTGGGAAGGGGAATCAGTGTAAGGGTTTAATGTCACAAAAGGAACAGGGAGAGGTGAAGGTGCTGGAGGTGGTGAGAGTGTTACAGAGAGTGGACAGGATCTGAACGGTGTTACAAAGCTAGTACGGATTGCTGCAGCCGGAGGTGTTTGCAGAGATAGGGAGGGATACATGTATTTTTATTTATTCATTCATGAGATGTGGGTGTCACTGCTAATTACACAGAGGACAGCTCAGAGTCAGTCATACTGCAATGGGTCTGGAGTCACATATTAGCCAGGCCAGGTTAGAATGTCAGATTTTCTACACAAAAGGAGGTCAGTGAACCAGATGAGTTCTTCCCACTGATCAACAATGCTTTTATGGTGGCCTCACCAATGTCTTGTACAGATACAATATGTCGTCCCAACTCCTACTCTTAATGCTCTGCCCAGTGAAGGAAACCATCCCAAACGCCTTCTTCACCAGCCTGTCTGTGACACCACTTTTAAAGAACTGTTTACCTGGGTCACTGGGTCACTTACTGACAACACGACCCAGGGCTCTAACATTAACTGTACAAGTCCCACCCTGGTTTGTTTCACCAAAATGGAACACTTCACCTTTATCTAATTAAACTCCATCAGCTATTCTTCAGCCCACTATCCCAGCAGTACTGTTCATCCTGTTGTATCATAGATAACCTTCATCACTGTCCAGTTTACCACCAATTTCAGTGTCACCCAAAAAACTTAACTTACTTAACAATATTCCCATCCAAACCATTTATCCAAATAACAAACAACAGGGGACCCACCCCACTGCTGGTCACATGTCGCCAGTCAGAAAGACAATATGTCTCCCATCACCCTCAGTCTCCTACCATCTAGCCCAATTTTCTGTCCAGTTGACTACCTCCTCCTGAACGTCATAACCTTTTACACTGATCTGAGCTTATTACCCAGCTTTCCATACGACACGTAGAACACAGAACAGTACGGAACAAGACCCTTCGGTCATGATGAAATGCCAATCTTTTATCCGACCGTAAGATTAAAAAAAAGTGGCAGATAGAGTTTAATTCAGATAAATGCGAGCTGCGGCATTTTGGGAAAGTAAATTTTAGCAAGACTTACACACTTAATGGTAAGGTCCTAGGGAGTGTTGCTGAACCATGCGACCTTGGGGTTCAGGTTCATACCACCTTGAAAGTGGAGTCGCAGGTAGATAGGATAGTGAAGAAGGTGTTTGGTATGCTTTCGTTTATTGGTCTGAGTATTGAGTACAGGAGTTGGGAGGTCATGCTGCAACTGTACAGCACATTGGTTAGGCCACTGTTGTAATATTGCATGCAATTCTGGTCTCCTTACTTTTGGAAAGATGTTGGGAAACTTGAAAGCGTTCAGAAAAGATTTACAAGTATGTTGCCAGGGTTGGAGGAGTTGAGCTATAGGGAGGGGCTGAACTGGCTGGGGCGTTTTTCATTGAAGTGTCGGAGGCTGAGGGGTGACCTTACAGAGGTTTACAAAATTATGAAGGGCATGGATAGGGTAAATAGACAAAGTATTTTCCCTGTGGTTGGGAAGTCCATAGGTTTAGGATAAGAGGGGAAAGACATAAAAGAGACCAAAGGGGCAACTTTTTCCACACAGTGTGTGGTACGTGTATGGAATGAGCTGCCAGAAGAAGTGGTGAAGGCTGGTACAATTGCAACATTTAAGAGGTATATGAATATGAAAGGTTTGGAGGGATATGGACCAGGTGCTGGCAGGTGGGATTTGATTGGTTTGGGATATCTGGTCGGCTTGGACGGGTTGGACTGTTGTGTCTGTTTCCATGCTGTACACCTCTATGACTCGAACTTCCGTTCCCTTCATTTTTTTTATCATCCATGTGCCTATCCAGAAGTATATTAAATGTCCCGAATGCATCTAATTTTACTGCCACCGCTGGCAGTGCATTCCACATACACCACTCTATATGTAATGAACCTACCTCTGAGATCTCCCCTTAACCATCTGCTAATCACCGGAAAATTATAACCCCTTGTAATAGCTATTTATGTCAAGGTAAAAAAATCTCTCTATTCACTCTATCTATGACTTTCATCACCTTGTTCACCTCTGCCAAGTCACCCCTCATCCTTCTTCACTTCAACGAGAAAAGCCTTAGCTCCCTCAACCTTTCTTCATAAGACATGCTCTCCAGTACAGGCAGCATCCTGGTAAATCTCCTCTTTACCCTCTCTAAAACTTACACATCCTTCCTGTAATGAAGGGACCAGAACTGAACACAATATTCCAACTGAGGTCTAACCAGGGCTCTATAGAGCTGCAACATAACCTCTCGGCTTTAAAACTCAATCCCCAAACTAATGAAATCCCATACAATATATTCCTTCTTAACAAGCCGATTAGCTTGGGTGGCAACTTTGAGGGAACTATGGATCTGTTCCTCCACACTGCCAAGGATCCTACCATTAACCAGGAATTCTGCATTCAAATTCAATCTTCTAAAATTAACGACTTCACACTTTTCCAGATTGAACTCCATCTGCTACTTCTCAGCGTCTTGTCAATGCCCCATTGCAACCTACAACAGCCCCACACACTATCAACCACTCCACCAACCTTTGTGTCATTGGGAAACTTACGAACCGACTCTTCCATTCACATATTCAACTTATTCATAAAATCACAAAGAGCAGAGGTCCTGTAACCACTCCCTGCAGAAAACCACTGGTCACTGAGCTCCAGGATGAATGGTTTTCTATCTATCATCGCCCTCTGTCTTCTGTGGGCCAGTAATCCCGTATCCAGACAGACAGGTTTCCCTGTATCCCATGCCTCCATATTTTCTGAATGAGCCATAAAGGTGTTTCATCACATTCTAAAAAGATTCAATAAGACTTGTAAGGCATGACCTGCCCCTGACAAAACCATGCTGACTATCTCCAATCAAACTATGGTTTCCCAAAGAATAATAAATCCTATCTCTCAGAGTCCTCTCCAATAATCTGCACACCACAGACATAAGACTGACAGGTGTGCAATTCCCAGGATTATCCCTATTCCCTTTCCTGAACAAGGGAATCATAGTTTCCTGCCTCCAATCATCTGGTCCGACTCCAGTGGACATTGAGGGTGCAAAGGTCATCACCCAGGTGTGCAGCAATCCATTCCCTCGCTTCGTGTAGTAACTTTGGACACATCCAGTCTGGCTCAGTGACTTATATTTTACAAAATTCTCAGTACATTCTCCTTCTTAACATCCACCTGTTCACGTACATCAGCCTGTTTCACACGGCCCTCACAAACGACAAGACCCTTCTCAGCCGTGAATACTGAGACATAGTATTCATTAAGGACCTCCCCTACCTCCTGTGACTCCAGGCACAAGTTCCTTCCACTACCCCAGATTGGCCTTATCCTCACTCATGCCTTGCTCTTGTTCCTCCCATAAGTGGAGAATACCTAATGGTTTTCCTTAATCCTTCCCAACAATGCTTTTTCACATTCCCTTCTAGTTGCCCTAAGTCCATTCCACGGTTCCTTCCTGGTATCTTGAGAGAATCCCTACTGTGTGGAAATGGGCCATTTTGCCCAACACCTCCATACCAACCTTCCAAACAGTATCCAACCCAGCCCCATTCCCCACCCTATTACTCTCCATTTGCCCTGACTAATGCACCACACCTGCACATCCGTGAACACTATGGTTAATTTAGCATGGCTGAGCCACATAATCTGCACATTTTTGGGCTGTGGGGGGAAACCAGAGCACCTGGAGGAAAACCACGCAGACACTGGAAGAATGTGCAAACACCCCACAGACAGTCGCCTGAGGCTGTAATCGAAATGGAGTCCATGGTGCTATGAGGTAGCAGTGCTAACCACTGAGACACCTTGCCACCCAATGCAACTCTCTGGAGCCCTGTCTGATCCTTGCTTCCTCGAACTTAAGTAAACTTCCTCCTTCCTCTTGACTCGATGCTAAAGTCCATGTGGACAACGTTGACTGCTCTGCCTTCATCTATCTTTGGCCACCTCCTCGAAGAGTCAATCCGGTTTGTGCAACATAGTTTTCCACTCACAAAGCCCTGCTGACCATCTCGAATCAGCCCTTGCCTTTGTAAGTTTAAGGAGCACCTTTCTCACAGAATCTCCTCCAACAACTTCCCTATCACTGGGGTCACTGAGCTGTAATTTCCTGGCTTTTCCCTGCAGCCCTTAAGTGATGGAACAGCATTAGCCGCCCTCCAGTCTTCCAACACCTCACTGTGTCTGTTGATAATATAAATATTTCTGTTAGAAACACTGCAATCTCTTCCCTCGCTTCTCACAATATTCTAGCACAGATCTAATGAGCTGCTGAGGATTGATCTACCTTGATTTGTTTTAAGATTCCAGCACTTTCTCTTCTCTGTTGAGGATTCTTTCCAAGACATCACTATTTATTTCCCCACGTTCCCGAGCTTCCATGTCTTTCGCCACAGTAAATTCTGACAACACTATTTTGTCTAATATCTGACTCATCTCCTCTGGTTCCACACATGGGTGACCTTATTTATCTTTAAGGGGGCCTATTCTCTACCAAGTGACTCTTTAGCCCTTATTGAAACTTGCGTAAAGGCTTCTGATAATTCAAATACACCATATCCCCCGTACCACCACACCCTCCTACACCATTACAATTCTGCCACTTATATTCACACCAACAAATTAAATGCAACAGGCTCAAAAACAAATTCTCTTTTAATCAATTGGCTTTCTAAGTGGCCAGTTATTGTGTATTGAAATATCCTTTCTAACAATGTCAGTATGCTCCCGATTTACTGTCAGGCTAACACTATTTGGTTTCAGACTGACAGCAGAAAGGGTTGTGGGAGATCTTGTTTATCAATCTGAAAAAGGTAGCTCACAGGGTCAGCAGGTAATAGAGATGGCAAATAAAATGCTGACATTTATTACAGAGGGAATGGAGTCTAAAATTAGGCAGGTCTAGCTAAAACTATGCAAGGTACAAGTCAGACCCACCTCGAATATCATGAACAGTGTGAGTGCCCGCAGGAAAGATATTTTTGAATTGGAGACAGGTCAGAGAAGGTTCACTCGGCTGATCCTGGGAATGGAGGAACTTTCTAATGAGAAGAGGTGGAGTAGGTTGAGGTTGAACCCATTGAAGTTTAGATAATGAGAGAGAAATGGAATGAAACATCCAAAATTCTGAGGGGGTCTGATCAGGCAGATGCTGGGAAGTTAGAAAATAGAACAGTAGAGCACAGCAACAGGCCCTTCGGCCCACCACGTCTATGCTGTCCAAGATACTATTCTAACTCATACCATCTGCCTGCACATGGTCCATATCCCTCTATTCTCTGCCTGTTCATGTTTCTGTCTAAATCCCACTTCAAAACTTTACTCACATTTCTGCTTCTACGATCTCAATCAGTAACATCCACTCCACGTAAAAAAAAACTTGCTTCACACATCTCGTTTAAACTTCCTCTTTCTCACCTTAAACCTATGCACTCCAGTATTTGAAACTTACACATTGGAAAAGAGATACTGACTATCTACATTATTTATCCCTGTCCTAACGTTATATCCCTATACTTGGTCACCTGTCAGCCTCTGATACTCTCACGAAACTATCCAACTTTGTTTAATTTCCTCTTAAACCTAACACACCCTTAAAAACCCTAAAACACAGGTAACGTGCTGATAAATCCCTTTTGCACCCCTTCCAAAGCCTCCCCATCCTCCCTATTGTGTGGAGGTGAGAACTGCACACAATACTCCAAATGTGGCCAAACAAACGTCTTATAGAATCACAGCATCAGATGGAAACCACTATACCCAACATTGTGACTGATGAAGGCCAGTGCTCCATTTGCTTTCTTTCCCATCTGAAATACTTCTGTTGCCATTTTCTGGGAGTTACCGACTTGCACCAAGATCCTTCTGTATATCAATATCCCTCAGTATGCTAACGTTCTTATTGAATTTGACATCATCTCACGCTTGTCCAGATTGAACTCAATTTGCCATTTCTGTCTATCTCTCCAACTGTTCTGTAACCTCCTGCAGATGTTAATGAATCAGGGAAACAAGGGTTTTGTGGAAAAGGCAGGAAAGTAGAGTTGAACAGTATCAGATCAACCATGATCTAATTGAAGGACAGAGCATAGTCAATGGGCCAAATGGCTTCATTCCCCTCCTACATCTCATGATCTGAGCACAAATTCATTATATCTTGCATAATATTATGGGTGTCTGCTCACAAAACTCCTTTATAATGGAATTATTGGATATTTATTAGTACACAGCATTTGATCTACAAATATGATGATGTTATAGAAAACCACCTCACATACAATCCAGGATTCTATCCGTTACAGCACTGATACTCATTGCTGTATCAGTCGGCATGGAGACCACTGTCACACACAGTTACTGTACTGCCCTTGCCATTAGTACATACAGTCCTGACTGTAACCATATTGACATTCCCATCACTGTCTGGTGCTTACAAAAGAATTCCTGCTAATGGTTGCTGCTGCTTGCTTATTCTCAGCTCCACTTTTGATATTCAGATCCACATGACTGTCTCATTAATACATTAACCTCATCCTTCCTTCACAAGTTGTTGGCTTTTTGCCTAGTCTGCCTATTGGGACTAGATTGGGTTGGGATATCTGCTCAGCATGAATGGATTGGACCGAAGGGTTGGTTACCATGCTGCACTCTATAACTCTATCCCAACAACCCTTCAGTATTCACCTCCCAGTCATGGTCATTCTGCAGCTAAATCTCCGGATGACAGTTCCATCATATCTGTTCACTGTCATTCCATCTGCCTTATGGCGAATACAGGGAGTCATTCCTCAGTAGTGGGGGGTTAAACAGATTGGTAGAGGTTACAGAGACAGGGAGGCTTCCAGGGACTCGAGGCTGTTCGAGTTAAACAGAGTTACATCTGGTCAAGAATGTCAGTGGGACAAAGGGGTTTGGGGATTGGAGGAATTTACAGAGATAGAGGGAGCTGGATTAGATTCTGGAGATAGGGATAGGGATGGATGTAGGGAGAGGCAGACAGTCGGAGAGGCACAGACGGGGTGTGTTTCCGGGAGAAGTGTATTGTGAATACTAACAGACATATGGAAGATTGTAGTGACTGAAACGTTTACAGTTATAACAAGGCTTCTCGGTTCTGAAGGTTACAGAGATCGGAAGGCAATGGAGAATGCCAGTGTGCTGGGATGGAGACAGTTATACAGATGGGGAGGGTTGCACAAACTGAAGGAGGTTCCTGTGGTCGCGAGGGGTATGGTGTCGGGAATGAGGGTGAAATTTAACAAGATAAAGATCAAAGAATTGGAGAAGGATAAGGAGATTACAAATTTTTCACAGCAAAGGAAGGGTTGTAGGAGCTGGAGAAGATTACATAGATAGGGACCGATGGAGAGGTTAAAGACAAATACATTGACATGGAGGGTGGCATTGGTGGGAGGATCTTACAGGGATAGACAGGACTGTCAGGGTTTACCAGGATGAAGGAATTTAGTATCTACTGCAGAAGTTTAGGAATTAGGGTGTTAGGGATTGGAGAACCTGACAGAGACAGAGAGAATGGTGTGGACTAGAGGAGATTCCAGACAGAGGTAGGATTATCGGGACTGGAGGATATTACAGTGATCACGAACACAGAATGGGCCAGGATTGATGCCTGCGATCCCCTGTGCTGTCGCATCGAGGACCAGTACAGCAGAGGTGAAAGCAGGACCCTCACAAGATGGTGGGAATGAAGCCTAGAATGTTGCTGTTCCTTGCCCAGATCTGTGTCTAAGTCCTGTCTTCCAGGTCTTAATAAAGACATCTCCTCCTTCCACCCTGTGCTGTATACTGTGAGCGATCTTACCGGCTGCAGGATTTACTGAAGGCTCCAGATGTCCCTCTCCATCCCTCTCTGGCTGACCAACCAGCTTTAATGAGGTGATGGATGAGACAGGAGTTAGGAACATCCTGATTACCTGCATGAGACAGAAATAGACAGAATGGGAAATTAGACTGATGCAATGAGGATAACACATGCAGAGTTGCACAGAGTCCAGCAGCGATCTCGAAAATCCCAATCTCCATCCCTTGCCCGTGCTGCTGCATCTCTCTGGAGTGGAGAATTCTGTTGACTCAGGATCTCAGACCATCTGTAAGAGGGAGAAATGCTGACAGAGGCAGCAAATAGACTGACACAGCGAGGGATACCACATGGAGAGATACTGAGTGATATCACATTCTTAGACACTGCATTAACAGGGAATTGTTTGAATTTGTAACAAAGGCACTGGGATAATTGTGAGGGGATTCAACCTTCCTATCTCATCATCTCTTTGGCGGTGGGTCACAGACGAGGCTGACTCTCTCCCACTCCTGGGCGGTGCGGGTCCTGAGTTGACTGTACAGAACGATGTTACCTTTCACAGGTTCTGTTACACTTGGAGCAGAAGGTGGCCATGGGAAGGGGGAGTGGAGCGTTGGTGTGGCAGCACGTTCCTTGTGTTATTTTCTCTTGGATTCTCATTTTCCCCACTGAAAGTCTCGAGGTGCTCGACACCTTCCCAATGCTCATTCCCCACTTCAGACGGTCTTGGCCCAGGACTTAAAGGATTTGATTAAGAGATGAAAAAAAACCTATCAATTCTGAAGAAGCCAACGTTTAGAAGTGTGGACGCATTGGTTAAAGAGATCGCTAGGTAGTCTCCAAGCAGGAGTGCAGTAGGAAGAGGAAACGTCAGCATTTAATCAGATGGTCAGAACAGGGAGAATTGAAGGTGCTGGAGGTGGTGAGAGTGTTACAGAGAGGGGCAAAGGCCTGAACAATGTTACAAAGCCAGTACGAATTGCTGCAGCTAGAGCTGTTTGCAGAGGTAGGGATGGACATCTGTATTTTCATTGATTCATTCATGGCCTGAGGAAGTCACCGGATGGACCAGCATACATTACCCCACTGCTAATTGCCCAGAGGCAGCTCAGAGTCAGCTATATTGCTGTGGGACTGGAGTCACATGTGAGCCAGACCAGGTAAGAATGCCAGGTGTCCCTCTCTGAAGGACATACGTGAACAAGTTGATTTTTACCAGATAATCAACAATGCTTATACAGTGGCCTCACTAATGTCCTGTACAGATACACCATGACATCCCAACTCCTACTCTCAATGCTCTGCCCAATGAAGGGTAACCATCTCAAACGCCTGCTTCACCAGCCTGTCTACCTGTGACGCTACTTTCAAAAAACTGTGTACCTGCGTCCCTGGGTCACTGACAACAGTATCCAGGCCCCGAACATTAATTGTACAAGTCCAGCCTGGTCTGCTTTATCACAATACAACATCTTGCATTTCTCCACCTGTTATTTCTAACCTCACTGGCCCAGCAGTATTGTTGCTCCCTTTGTACTCTTCGATAACCCTCTTCACTGTCCACATTATCACCAATTTCAGTCTCACTCACAAACTTGCTAACCATGGCTTCTGTATTATCATCCAAACTGTTTACATAAATGATGCACAACAGTGACACAGCACCGAACCCCACGGCACACTGTTAGTTACATGCCTGCAGTTTAAGCAGTAACCCTCTATGATCATGCTCCGTCTCCTACCGTCAATCCTGTTTTGCATCCAGTTGGTGAGCGCTCCCTGGCTATGTCTGATCTCAACTTACTAACCAGTCTGCCATGCAGAACCTTGCCAAAGGCCTTGATAAAGTTCATGTGGACATCGTGTACTGCTCTGCTTTGATCTCTCACTTGTCTACCTCCACACTCACATTTGAGGCATGATTTCCCGTGCACAAAGCCATGCTGACGATCGTAAATCTGTCCTTACCTTTCCAAAGGCATGATGATCATTCCCCTCAGAATCTCCTCCAACAACTTACCACCCCTGCATCAGTCTGCCTGGCCTGTAGTGGCTGTTGATGATGCAAATATCTCTGCAAGGGGCCCTGCAATTTTCTCCCTCGCTTCTCACAAGGCGCTGGGATACATCTGATCATGTCCCAAGGTTTTATCTAACTTATTGCATTTTAAGACATCCAGCACCTCCTGTTCTCCTGCACTCTTTTCAAAACATCCCTATGTATTTTCCTAAGTTCCCGAGCTTCCATATCTTTCTCCGTAGTAAATCCGAACACAAAATATTTGTTCAGTATCCCACCCATCAGCAGTGATTCCACACAGACAGCCTCATTGACATTTCAGGGGCCCTATTCTCTCCCGAGATAATTTTTAGCCTTGGTTGGAACTTGTCAAAATGCTTCTAAAATTTCAAATATACCTCTACCGCAACTAGCCTCCCTCAACCTTATCTATTTTGCCATTTAAGGTCACACCAAAATATAGAATCCAACAGATTTAAATATATTCCCCTTTTATAAAATCATACATCTCCCATTGTTTCTACACATCCAGTTATCATTTATTGTCATATCCTTTATAACACATTCCAGCACGTTCCCGACTCACTGTCAGGCTAACACTGTTTGGTTTCAGACTGACTGCACAAAGGGTTTTGGGAATCCTTGTGAATCAATCTGAAACAGGTAGCTTACAGGGTCAGCAGGTCATAGAGAAGGCAAATCAAATGCTGCCATTTATTACAAAGGGAATGGATTCTAAAAATAAGGAGGTCTTGCTAAAACGATGCAAGGTACATATCAGACCACACCTAGATGATAATGAACAGTATGTGATCTGTAAGGAAAGACATTCTTGTATTGGAGGCAGGCCAGGGAAGGTTCACTCGGCTGATCCTGGAGATGGCGGGATTTTCCAATGAGAAGACGTGGAGTAGATTGTCCTTGAAACTATTGGGGTTTTGAAGAATGGGAGAGAAATTCAATGAAACGTCCAGGATTCGGAGGGGCTTTGTCAGGTTAGATGTCGTTAAGTTAGAAAATCGAAAAGTACAGCAGAGTAATAGGCCCTTCGGCCCACCATGGCTGTGCTGACCATGATGCTATTCTAAACTAATCCCATCTGCCTGCACAATGGCGATATCCCTCTATTCTCTGCCTGTTCATGTTTCTGTCTAAATGCCCTTCAAATGTTTGCTCTCATTGCCACCTCTCCCACCTCCTGAGCAGCTTCTACCCTCTTGATAAAGACAACTGGCCTCATTCATCTCACTTAAAACTTCTCACTCTCACCTTAAACCGAGGCGCCCTAGTATTTGACATTTCTACATTGGAAGGAGGATTCCGACTATCCACACTATTCACGCCTCTCCTAATGCTATATACCTGTACCCGGTCACACCTTAGTCTCCGATACTCTCGCAAAACAATCCAACTGCGTCCAACTTCCTTACAGTAAACACATTCTCATCCAGGCAACATTCTGCCAACCCTCTGTTGCAACCTCCCCAAAACCTCCACATCCTTGTTGTGGTGTGTCGATGAGAACAACACGCAACCTTCCAAACATGGCCGAATGAAGTTTCATTCAGTCACAACATGACATGCAAACCTCTGTACTCAATACTGTGACCAATAAAGGTAAGCCTACCATACTCCTCCTTTACCACCACATCCTACTGTGTTGTTATATTTCGGGTGCTATGGATTTGGATCCAATGTCTCTCTGTTTATCAATGTTTCCAATTAGTCAATTAGTGCACTTCTCTCTTCCATTTGACTTCATAGATGCATCACTTCACACTTGTCCCGATGAAATTCAATTTGCCACATCTCTGCCCAACGTTCCAGCTGATCTACACACTGCTGCAACCTTGAACACTCTTCCTCACTATCCACAATTGCCCTAACTATCCCTAATCATTATATGCCTTTCCAAATGTCGTCTGCAAAATACTAATCAAACTGCTGACCTTTCCATCTGAATCACAGATATAAATTACACACAGACACCGCAGCACTGATCCTTGTGAAACAGCATTGGCCACAGACGTCCAATCAGAAACTGACCACTGCACATGCCTCTGTCTACTATCACCAAGAAAATATTGTATCCAACTTACCAACGAGCATGGATTGTGATTTGATCGTCCAGATCCCTCTTGCTATTTGGAAGCTGTCCATTCAAAATGACTCTATATTTTGATTCCCAGATTAAATTGGCTGTCTCACTAATGCACTGACTGCGTCCTTTCTTCACAACAAAATGGGACCTTGTTCGGTTTTTTTGCTGATCCTGCCTAATTCCCTACAACCCCTCAATAATCACATTGCTGTCATGATCATTCTGCAGCCACCCCTCCACAATAACAGTTCGATCATATCTGTTCTCTTCAGTTAATGCTGTCAATCCATCTGCCTTGTTGCAAATGCATGGCGTGTGTCACCGAGAGAGGGCCTTTGAGGGATGGATAGAGGTCACAGAGTGGGAGAGATGTTTGGGGACGCGACAATGTTGCAGGGTTAAACACAGTTACAGTTGCTACAGAATGTTCGCAAGAGAAAAGTTTTTATTGTTTGGAGGAAGTTAGAGATAAAGCGTCTTTAATTAGATTCCAGAGATAGGGATGTGTGTAGGGTTGTGGATCGTTACATGGTCTATGTTGATCAGGGTGTAGAAACATTCACATGATTCCAGGACGTCGTATATTTAACAACAGTTGTGGGATCTGGAGAATATCACAGCGATAGGGAGGATGGTATGGACTGGAGAATATTACAGGGAAAGGGTGGGTAGTATGGACTGGAGAATGTTGCAAGCACATGGAAGATGATATAGACTGGAGAATGTTGCACGGATAGGGAGGAAGTTGTAGATTGGATAAAGTTAGAAGGAGAGATGATTTTATGCACTGGAAGGCATGTCAGAGAGAGTGAGTGGTGTGCATGCTGCAAGATACGACAGGGATAGGGAAACTTGTAGAGACTGGAGGAGAGAGTCGTAGATAGGCTTGTGAGAGACCAGATTCACTTATGAGCATAGGATGTGCTGCAGTGAGCGGAGCCTTTTGCAGATAAAAACGAGGATACAATGGCCACGAAGCAGTCACACCTGTACATAGGTATATAGGAACTGGAGGAATTGAAGAGATTACCCAGGCTAGGAGTGCTGTATGCAGTGGAGGAGATTAAACTGATAGGGATGGTTTTAGAGACTCAACAATGTTAGGAAATAATGGGAGTTGCAATGGTGAGAGCAGGTTTCAACAATTCGGAGGATATAGACCTGAAGGAGCTTTGACAGATAGCGATGGTACAGTAAAGGGAATTGTAGTGGTTTCCCTTTCATAAGCAATTCATAAGCACTTAAAACAGCATGTTTGACATATGCATTATCTTTCGACCATTCATCAGACAGCGCTGCAAATACTTCGCTGGCTCTGCCTACCAGCTTAGACTGAACTAGCATTACCCAGAAGACCTCAGGCCACTCTATCCGTCTATGCAATTTTTCAAATGAAATACAGAGTTCCTTGACAGAAGAGTCACAGGTAGTTAGGATAGCGAAGAAGGCGCTTGGTGTGCATTCCTTTATTGGTCAGAGTATTGAGTACAGGAGTTGGGAGGTCAAGTTGCGGCTGTACAGGACAGTGGCAAAGCCACTTTTGGAAAACTGCATGCAACTGAATTCTACTTCATACTGGAAGGATATTGTGAAACTTGAAAGGGTTCAGAAAAGATTTAGAAGGATGTTGCCAGGGTTGAGCTATAGGGAGAGTTTGAACAGGTGATGGCTGTTTTTCCTGGAGAGTCGGAGGCTGAGGGTGACCTTATAGAGGTTTATAAAATCAAGAGGGGCATGGATAGGGTAAATAGACATAGTCTTTCTCCTGGGGTGTGCGAGTCCAGAATTATAGGGCGAGGTTTAGGGTAAGAATAGAAAGATATAAAAGAGAACTGAGGGGCAACTTTTTCATGTAGAGGATAGTACATATATGGAATGAGCTGCCAGAGGAAATTGTGGAAGCTAGTACAACTGCAACAGTTAAAAGGCATCTGGATGGGTATATGAATAGGAAGGGTTTAGAGGGAGATGGGCCGGTTGCTAGCAGGTGGGACTACATTGGGTTGGGATATCCTGTCGGCATGGCTGGGTTGGAATGAAGGGTCTGTTTCCATGCTGCACATCTCTATGACTGTAAGATCAGCTGAATGGTCCAATAAAAAATTACCTGTGGTTCAAATCATAATATCCTCCAGGTTCCACAAGCCATCCTTGGTCCCATCCTGCAGGTTCTGTAGCCTTTTATACCTCGGAACATGGCCCAGACTCTCCAACTCCTCCTTCCTCTGCAATGTTCCCCAGAAGGGCACTGGAGGATGGTGGGGGTTACAGAGATATGGAGGGACATCAGAACGGGAGGATTTTGCAGACATTAGGAATATAGGGACTTTAGGCGGTTTCACAGTTTCTGAGTGTTGTTGGGACTGGAGGAACTTACAAAGATAGGGGTAGTTTTAGATTAGAGGATTCTGCAGAAAACCTTTACGTGATTAAAGGCAGAATTCTTATCAGTGTGCAGGATGGTGTGTTGGCTTTCATTAGCAAGGGGATTGAGTTTAAGAGATGTGAGATTTTGCTGCAGCTCTGCAGAACCCCAGTTAGACCACACTTCGAATATTGTGAACAGTTCAGTTCGCTTCATTATAGGGAGGACGTGGAAGCTTTAAAAACATTGTAGAGGAGATTTAGCAGGATGCTGCCTGGACTGGAGGGCATGCCCATAGAAGGTAGGTTGTGGAAGCTAGGGCTTTTCTGATCAGAGCGAAGGAGGAAGAATGGTGACTTGATAGAGGTGGACAAGGGAAGGAGAGGCATAGATAGAGTGGATAACCAGAGACAACTTCCCATGGCGAAATGGCTATCACAAGGGGACATAAGTTTAAGGTAATTGGCGGAAGGTTTAGCTTAGATATCAGAGGGATATGGGCCAGGTGCTGGCAGGTAGGACTAGATTGGGTTGGGATATCCTGTCGGCATGGAAGGGACTGGTATGTTATTTACACAGAGTGTGGTGAGTGCGTGGAACGGACTGCCAGCCATGGTAGTAGATTCAGACACATTACAGACATCTAAGCAACTCTTGGATAGGCACATCAATGATAGTAATATGTAAGGTATGTAGGTTCGTTTCATCTTCAGAGTAGGATAATAGGTCAGCACAATATTGAGGGCGGAAGGGCTTGTACTGGAATGTGCTATTCCATGTTCTAAATAGCAAGGGTTATGATGGCAACAAGAGGTTCCGGGAAGCAGGAGAGGATGCGATCTGAATGAAGTGACACAAATAGGAGGCGGTACTAAGGTTGTATGAGGTAACAGAGACAGCAATGGTCTGATCTGGAGCAGATGACCAGACTGCGAGAATTGTGGGGACTGGAGGTGTTTTCACAGGGAGGGAGGAGCATAGAGCCACAGGGTGTTACAGAAATGTGGAGAGCTGTCGGGCCTACAGGCGTTCATGGAGATGGGAGTTTGGGAGGAATGGATCAGTTTACAGGGATAAAGATGGGGTGTTTTACACAGACAGGAATGTTTCAGGTGAATGGAGCAGATTACAGGGCTAAAGTGGGTTGTACAGATTTGAAAAACAAATACACATGTGGACGGTAGTCGTGAAGATGTTATAGATACAGGAAGGCTTAGGTTCTGCAGGTTATTTTGACATGGAAAGTGTGGAATCATACAGATTTTCCAAGTGATTAAAGACAACAATTTTGGTTGGAGACAGTTTCACAGATTAGGGAGCATTAGTAACCTCCTGGAGTTGGGTCAGAGTGGGAAGGGTTGTAGGGGAGGGTGATGTTTACACATGTAAGAGCTGGAGAACGTTATGGAAATGAGTAGATGGATGGAGACACTGGAGGAGCTTGCATTGACAGGGTGGGTACTGGCAATGAAAATATATCACATAGATAGAGGGTCTTATAGGAACTGGATCGGAAGAGTCACAGGCATTGGAATGACTTCTGCAGATTGGGAGTGTTACGGGGACTGAGAGGATCATAAGGTATCCACAGATTGATCGTGTCTTTAAGAATAGAAGAGTTTATGTAGGTCAGAAAGCTTAAACCCAATGCATGTAGTTTCATTTCAAGACCAGAGCCTTATTATCCCAAATCAGCTAAGGATCCCTAACCCTGCCAGCTTTTCCCTTTATCCCAATGGAGCATACTGGTCCTGGATTCTTGAGATCACACTTTGAAAAGCCTCCCATTTGCCAGTTGTTCCTTTTCCTTCAAACAGACTTACCCTCGATTGGAACCATAATATGAAGGTGCTGGTGTTGGACTGGGGGTGGACAAAGTTAAAAATCACCCGACATTCGGTTCCAGTCCAACCGGTTTATTTGAAAGCACTAGCTGTCAGAACACTGCTTCTTCATCAGGTGGTTGTGGAGCACAATCCTAAGGTACAGAATTTACAGCAACAGGATGGCAGTGTCATGGAATATAGTATCAAACAAATTTAGTTGAAGCCTTTCATCTGTTTCAGTGATCACCAGCGCTTCCAAAGCGAGTTGGATTATAACTGGGCGTTGTGCAATTTTAAGTTCATAGCATTGACCCTGGCCAGATCCTGCAGAATGGTCCCAAACCTGGCCCTGTTCCAACTTTCTTCTTCAGTCTGTGGACCTGCTGATCTTTCTACATTACTATGTTAAAACGAAGACAGTTGTGGGCACTGGACCCAAAGTGCTCTCCGAATGACACTTCAGTCACTTGCGCGATCTCGTTTTCGGAGGGGAAGAAGTGTTGCACCTGCCTGAGTAGGGTAGGGCCCTCTGCATATTGATTTAGGAACCTTCCTTGGACACATTTGAAAAATTGCTTTCCTTCCAGATCTTTTATACTCTGGCTGGTCCAGTCAATACAGGGAATATTAAAATCTCCAGCCTGCACTCCTCTATTATTCCTATAGTTATCTGCAATCTCTCTACACAGCTGTTCCTCTGGTATCTGTTGGGGCTACAACAGTCTACAATACAGTCCCATCAAAGTGACCGGTCCCCTTCTTCTTTCTAACTTCTAACCATGTGGAATTTTAAATGAATATATGTTTTAAAAATTGGAATTAACAATTCATAAAAAAGTATTGATTAAAAATCCAAACACTTGACCTTCAGAGAAGGACAGCAGTTCACTCTCATGTGGTCTGCACAACATACCCACAGCAAAGTGTTTGCCTCTCAATTACTCTGTGAAATGGGCGAGCCAGCTGCTTAGCTCAAGGGCAGAAAGGGATGGGCAATAAAGGCTGGTCAGCCAGAGACACCCATATCCCACACCTGATTTTTAAAAAAATCCATTCAGATTGTTCCACTGGAACTGTGCTGTGACCAATGTCCTGGCCAATCACGTCGGTAGATTTATGGACAGGGCTTTAAACTGACAGAGGATGCAGGGACAGGCTTCAGGTGAAAGGAGCTTTACAAGTCCAAAGAGAAAAGGTGAAGCATCGGAGCAGCATGGGAATGTGACCGAAGACAACAGAAGGGAACAGGATGGGACAAAATTTTAATTAAAACTGTAGATCAGCAAATCCATTTGTGACAGGAAATTGTGGGAACGAGTACATTATGTTTTTTTTATTAATGGACAAAGTCTCTGCAACAAGGTAGATGGATTTGTGACACAGAGATAAAAGGGATTTAGACACCAGAGAGATGTGGTTACAGGGCGAACAAAAGGTGGGACATAAATATTCAATGGTTCACAACCTTGTGCAAATTTAGGCAAAATGGACGACACTAACAATAATGGGTAAGAAAGGCATTACAGAGAAAGCATTTGGCATCAGATCATGAAGTAGGGTCAGTCTGAATGTAAATACTGGCTACTACTTGCCAAGGACACAAGCAGCAGAACAGTTTTAGACCACCGAACAGCATTTCATAGCTCGTCACTGCAATAAATAGAAATTCATTGGAATTTTTAATACAGGCATGGTGAACATTTAGTGAAATGTCAATATTCGCAAAGTCTGGGACAATCACACTGACAACAGTGATATTGGAAGAGGAGTTCAGAGAGTTTTTTTCAGTGTTTCTTAGAATAACACATTGTGCAACTGGCGAGGGACATAACTGTCTCTGAGCGACTGTTGTGTGATGAAACTTAGTGAATGAGTAATGTCACCTGGAGAGATCCTCTGGGAAATTGTGATAAAGTGCAGTTTAAAGAAATATAAAGTTTTAAAGTGAATCACAGAAAGGACAACTAGAAACAAAAATAGCCAATTACATGGGTTTGAGAGGAGAACTGACCAAGGTTAACAGGCTAAACAGGCTGAAATACGTGTCTGGAAATGAACAGTGAAAACATTTGAAGGAACAGTGTAAAACACTCAACAAAAGGACATTACACTGAAACAGATAACAACTCAGCAAGAAATCCCCACCAGTCCCTCACTCAGGACAAAATGGATCATATTAGATTATGAGGCTGAGAAGATCACCACAAAGTACTTAAAATTCTGAAGTGAGAGAGTTTTAGGAGTAAGTTTTAAAGGGATTGCAATGGGTCTGCTAGCAGGAGGAGGGCAGTGGGAAGGGGAATCGTTGTCAGGGTTTATTGACACGATAGGAACAGGAAAAGATGAAGGTGCTGGAGGTGGTGAGAGTGTTACTGAGAGTGGTCAGGGCCTGAACGGTGTAACAAAGCCAGTACGGATTGCTGCAGCTGGAGGGGTTTGCAGAGGTAGGGAGGGACATATGTATTTTTATTTATTCATTCATGGGATGTGGGTGTCACTGCCTGGACCAGCATTCTTTGACCCCATGCTAATTATCCAGAGATTGTTGGGGCCCTGGTGGATATATCTAATACTTTGCTGGGCACAGGTGAAGTGTTGAATGACTGGAGGATCGCTAATGTGGTTCCTTTGTTCAAGAAGGGCAGCAGGGGTAGGCCAGGTAATTACAGAGCACATAGCCTCACAGCAGGGGAAGGGTCATTATTGGAAACAATTGTGAGGATGAATCAACACTTGCAAAGGTAAGGATCGACTCGGTTTAGTCATCACGGATTTGGCAGAGGAAGATACTGTCTGAGGAATTCAGTTCAGTTTTTTTTGAAATTGTGCTTAAGTATATTGATGAGGGCTGCGCAGATGATGTGGTTTACATGGACTTGAATAAGTCCTTTGACAAGATGCAAAATGGAAGGCTGGTCCAAAAGAATTGGGTTCCAAGATAAGTCGGCAAATTGTATGCAAAATTGGTGGAGAGCATACTTTCACCAGCTGGTGTACCACAGGGATCTGTCCTGGAACCATTGAACATTAATGACTTGATGTGAAAGCAGAAGGTATCATTAGTCGGTTTGCAGATGACATGAAAGGTGAGGGTGTTGTTCACAGTGAGGGGGATGGTCTCCGTCTGCAGTCCGATGTCAATCGGATGATAATCTAAGCAGAGTTTAGTTCTGATCGAAGTGAGGTAATACTCTGTGGGAGGTACGATAAGCGAAAAACAGACATAATGAACGGTAGGACCTTGCGGAGTACTGAGGAATACAGGGACCTTGGTGGACAAGTCCATAGATCCCTGAAGGTGTCAGCACAGGGAGACAGGGTGGGAAAGGCACCTCAACTGGGAGCAGGAGAGGGACCTATATCATGGTGGGGTGAAATAAAAATGGGTCATCACTTTGATACGATCGGACTGCTGACCCCAAATAATCTGTGGCAGACTGAGGAACAAATATGTCGGGACATCTTAAATATCAACCATAATAATAAGGCTGTTATGATAGGGTTTGTGAACTTTCCAAACCTAGACTGGGAGTGCCAGTGTTCAGGGTTTGCAAGGGAGGAATTTGGTAATTGTGTTCCAGAAAACTCCCAATCAATATGTAAATGGACTGAAAAGAGAAAGGGGCAAAACCTGACCTCCACTTGGGAATCAAGGTAGGGAAAGGGACTGAGATGTGAGTGGGAAAGCGTTTTGCCAAAGTGACCACAGTTCTAGTAGTTTGAAAACAGCTTTGGAAAAGGACAGGCCTGGTCCACAAGTGCAAGTTATAAAATGGGGCCTGACCAATCTTGATCGTATTAGCCAGGAACTTTCAAAATGGGATTGGGGAAGGGAATTATTTACAGGGAAAGGGAAGTTTGGCAAGTGAGAATATTTTAAAAGTGAAATAAACTGATCGATCAGCGCCAGCATGTTCCTGTTTGTGTGCAACTCAATGCTGACAGCATTCGGGAACACTGGCTGTCTATTAAGGGTCTGGTCAAGGAAAAGGGGCCACATGTCATGGAAAAGCCAGCTGGATCAAGGGAATCCCTGAGGATATACAGGGGCTGTAGGAATACACTTTGAGTAGAACACAGGAAAGGAGAAGGAAAGGGGAATCCAAAAGTGATTGTATCAGTATATTAAGAGTGCATAAGTAACTCAGGACAAAATAGTGTCCATTAAAGATCAATGAGGCCATCGATGTGTGGAACTGCAGGATATTTGCTAAGATCCTAAACATTTTTTTCACTCCAGAACTTACTGTGGAGAAAGACTGGGGAACTCAGGGAACAAGAGTAATACGTTAGACCACAATTGGAGTACTCTGCAAATCCAGTCTCTCTGCTACAGGAAGGATATTGTGAAACTTGAAAGGGCTCAGAAAAGATTAACAAGATATTGCCCGGGTTGTTGCTGAATAAGCTGGGGTTACTGTCACTGGAGAATTGGAGACGGAGGGATGACCTTACTGAGGTTTATATGAACATGAGTGGTATGGATAGGGTAAGCATTCAAGGCCTTTTCCCAGAAGTTATGGAGTCCAAAACTAGAGGGCATAAGTTTAAGGTTAGGGGTGAATGGTTTACAGAGGGACTGAAGGGACAGCTTCTTCACACACATGGTGATGTGTGTATGGAATGAGCTGAGAGAGAAAGTAATGGAGACTGATGCAATTACAACATTTAAAAGGTGTCTGGATGGGCATCTGAATAGTAAGGGTGGGCGGCATGGTGGCACAGTGGTTAGTACTGCTGCCTCAGCGCCAGAAATCCGGGTTCAATTCCCACCTCAGGCGACTGACTGTGTGAAGGTTGCACGTTCTCCCCGTGTCTGTGTGGGTTTCCTCCGGGTGCTCCGGTTTCCTCCCACAGTCCAAAGATGTGCACGTCAGGTGAACTGGCCATGTTAAATTGCCCGTAGTGTTAGGTAAAGGGGTAAATGCAGGGGAATGGGTGGGTTACGCTTCGGCGGATCGGTGTGGACTTGTTGGGCCGAAGGGCCTGTTTCCACACTGTATGTAATCTAATCTAATCTGTAAGTAATCTAATCTAAAAGGGTGTAGACGTATATGGGCCAAATGCTGGAAAAGGGAATGGATTTATTTAGATCTTCTGGTAAGCCTGGACGAGTTGGGGACCGAAGGGTCTGTTTCTATGCTGTATATCTCTATGACTTGAAAAGAGTGCATGTTATAGAAGAGGAGGTGCTGGAGGTTTTAAAACACAAAGCTATGGCAAGTCCCAGAACTTGATTAAGTGTATCACAGGACACTGTGGGATGCTAGGGAAGAAATTGTGGAGACCCTAGCAAAGGTATGTGTACTACTGACAGCCATGTGTGATGGGCTGGCAGGCTGGAGGGTGGCATCATGGACAGTGAAGGAGGTTTTCTGAGATTACAAAGGGATCTTGATGAAGGGAGTGAATGGGCTGAAAAACTAGAGATGGAATTCAATCTGAATAAATACGAGATAATGCATTTTGTAAAACAAACAAGGGTAGAGCTTATACAATTAATGTTCGGGCCTCGGTTAGTGTTTTAGAGCAGAGGGACCTCCGGGTTCAGGTACATAAATCTTGAAGCTTGCATCACAGGATGGATAGGACAGTGCTTCGCACGCCTGACTATTGCTCAGTCCATTGAGTGGAGGATTTGGGACGTCATGTTGAGATTGCACAGACATTTGTGAGGCCTGTTCTGCAATACTCTGTCCACTTCTGGTCGCCCACTTAACAGGGAGGATATTATTAAGCTGCAGGGCATTCAGAAGAGATTTACCAGGATATTGCTGGGTAATGACGGCTTGAGTTCTGAAAAATGGCTGGATAGGCTGAGTCTTTCTTCACTGGAGCCTGGAGGTTGAGACATGACGGGATAAAGATTTATGAAAAAAAAATGAGGTATATAGATCGATTTAATGGTAGTTGCCTTTTCCTCAGGATGGGGGAATCTCAAGAGGAGGGGCCACGTTTTTAAGGTTAGAGGAGAGAGATGTTAAAAAAAAAGATATGGGGCAATTTGCTACACCGAGGGTGGTTTGAATGTGGAATGAACTTCCTGAGAAAGGGGTTGATGTGGGTACAATTACAATGCTTAAAAGATATTTGGATAAACAGGTGAAGAGGGAAGGGTTGGAGTGATGTGGGCCAGCAACAGGCAGCTGGGAAGAGTTTAGTTTTAGATTATGTTGGGTATCAACTGAAGCATCAGTTTCCATGCTGTATGGCTCTATGACAAGAATATGGTTTTATTCCATTATTGAAGAAAGGATCAGGGCTGGGTCCATTGATGTGCATCATCTACATAAACAATTTGGTTGAAAATATAGGAGTGATTGTGCGAAAGTTTGTCGATGATCAAATTAATGGTGTAGTGGGCGGCACGGTGGCACAGTGGTTAGCACTGCTGCCTGACAGCGCCAGAGACGCGGGTTCAATTCCCGCCTCAGGCGACTGACTGTGTGGAGTTTGCACGTTCTCACCGTGTCTGCGTGGGTTTTCTCCGGGTGCTCCGGTCTCCTCCCACAGTCCAAAAGATGTGCAGGTAAGGTGAATTGGTCATGCTAAATTGCCCTTAGTGTTAGGTAAGGGGTAAATGTAGGGGTATGGGTGGGTTGCGCTTCGGCGGGGCGGTGTGGACTTGTTGGGCTGAAGGGCCTGTTTCCACACTGTAAGTAATCTAATCTAATCTAATCTAAATACGGTTATCAAAGGGGATCTTGACCAACTGGGCCAGTGAACCAAGGAATGAAAGATGGAGTTTAATTCAGGTGTTGGATTTTGTTAAGACAAACTATGGAGGACTAACACAGTTAATGGAAGGGCTCTGGCCAGGGTTGTCGAACAAGAGAGAGAGAGAGAGAGAGACCAGGGGGTGCAAGTTACATTGTTCCTCGGAAGTGGCGTACCAGGTGGACAGGGTGGGGAAAGCGACATTTGGCACATTTGCCGACATTGGCCAGCACTTTGTTACATACGTTGGAGATATTTGTAACATTGTCCTAAATATTTCCCTTGGGCAGAGGAGGCCACGGGGTGACCCTAAGAATGGTGAATAACCAAGGGTAGGTGAGTCCAAAACTAGAGGAGAAAAACGGGAGGTGAGAGAGCAAAGATTTAAAGAGGGAGCTGAGGTGGAACATTATCTACAGAGGATGGTGCATAGACGGAACGGATTGCCAGGGGCACATGGGAGAAACAAGAACAATTACAGCATGGAAAAGACATTTGGGGAGGTATATTGAGAGGAGAAGGTTTGAAGAGATAAGGGCCAAACGCAGGCAAATGAGACTCGTTCAGTTTAGGTAACATGGGCAGCATTGAGGAGTTGGACCACAGGTTCTGTTTCCATGCTGTATCACTCTGTATCCAGTTAAAGTGGATTACAGTACCGAAATAAAGCATGTTGTCGACACTGAAGCAAGTTACAGCGATAGGGATGGTAGTCTGGAATGCAGTACGTCTCAAATATGTGAATGGACTATTGGGAATGGAGCAGGTTACAGGGACAACTACTGTTATAGGAGTTAAAAATGACTGAAGACACTGGTGTACAAGCCATGCCACAGATACAGTGTTGCAGAGTAGTGAGTCTTAGTACAGTGTTGGAGGGACAGAACAGAAAGATCCCAAGCAGCATTCCCAACCTCTCGTCGGAGGCCTACTTTAACCTCTGTTGTCCTGCTGCTCACTAAGACAGCGCAGGCCTGGATTGATAACTCTGAACTCCCGATGCTGTCTCAGTGCAACATAGGTTAAAGTAGATGTGGTGATTGAGCATGGGGTGTGTCTATACTG
This sequence comes from Chiloscyllium plagiosum, assembly GCF_037043375.1. Classification (NCBI taxonomy): domain Eukaryota; kingdom Metazoa; phylum Chordata; class Chondrichthyes; order Orectolobiformes; family Hemiscylliidae; genus Chiloscyllium; species Chiloscyllium plagiosum. Next base: position 41,623,130 of record NW_028270178.1, read on the forward strand.
TGCTCCCCTCCAGCACTGTATCTATATCATGTCTTGTTAGCCGATGCTTGGAGCCCTCTCATTGCTCCCTGCCCTGTGCACTGTGAGTGATCTTACCTCACTCCAGGATTTATTGAAGGTTCCAGATCTCCCTTCCCTTTGTATCTCTGGCTGACCAACCATCTTCAATGAGGTAATGGATGAGACACACAGCGGTTGGGAAGACTATCGAGTCAGCAACTTCCTGAGTACCTACAGGAGACAGAGAAATAGACAGAATGGGAAATTAGACTGATGCAGTGAGAGTTACACAAGGTGAATGGAAATGAGCCCCACAGATATCTGAAAAACTCCAGTCTGTGCTGTTGGGTCTCTCTGGAGTGGAGAATTCTGTTGGCTCAGGATCTGGTGTAGCTGCAAGAGTGAGAAACACTGACAGAGGCAGCAATTAGACTCACACAGTGAGGGATACCACATGGAGAGAGACTGCGTGATATCACCAGAGTGCTGGAAGACTTCAGGATCACACAATCATGTTGGAAGAATGGGTTGAGCTTCATGTATCAGTACTCAGGGATGAGCAACCAGTGAGCAGGTGAAGTGAAGGCCTAGTAACATTATTGTTAGGGCATTTGTCCAAAACCTCAGCTAATGCTCAGGGGAGGCAAGTTTGAATCCCATTATAAGATATGGTGTAATTTAAAATCAGTAATTTTAAAAATAGCAATTAACAATCCATAAACAAATATGAAACCATTACTGATGTACAAAAATCACAATCCCTTAGATTAGATTCCATACAGTGTGGAAACAGGTCTTTCAACCCAACCAGTCCACGCCATCCCTCCGAGGAGTAACCCACTCAGACCCTTCTCCCTCGACCTAATACACTTATCATTATGGGCAATTTAGCATGGCCAATTCGTCTGACCGGAAAATCCGGAGGCAATTCACGCAGACACGGGGAGAATGTGCAAAATCCACACAGTCGCCTGGGGTTGGAATCGAACCTGGGACCCTGGTTCTGTGAGGCAGGAGTGCTATCTCAGAGCGACCATTGTGTGATGAAACTTCGTGAATGAGTAATGTCACCTGGAGAGATCCTCTGCGAAATTGTGATAAAGTGCAGTTTAAAGAAATATAAAGTTTTAAAGTGAATCACAGAAAGGACAAGGTACAACTAGAAACAAAAATAACCAATAATATGGGTTTGAGAGGAGAACTGACCAAGGTAAACAGGCGAAACAGACTGAAATATGTGCCTGTCAATGAACAGTGGAAAACAACTGAAGGAGCAGTGTAAAACACTCAACAAAAGGATGTTCCATTGAAACAGACAAATTCTCAGCAAGAAATCTCCATCGGTCCCTCACTCAAGTAAAAAGGATCATATTAGATTATCGGGCTTGGAGGATCACCAAAAAGTACTTAAAATCCTGAAGTGAGAGAATGTTTTAGGAGTAAGTTTTAAAGAGATTGCAAAGGGTCTGCTCGCAGGAGGAAGTCAGATGGAAGAGGGAATAATTGTCAAGGTTTTATGTCACAAAAGGAACTGGGAGAGCTGAAGGTGCTGGAGGTGGTGAGAGTGTTACAGAGAGGGGTCAGGGTCTGAACGGTGTTACAAAGCCAGTACGGATTGCTGCAGCTGGAGAGGTTTGCAGAGGTAGGGAGGGATACATGTATTTTTTATTTATTCATTCATGGGATGTGGGTGTCACTGATTGGACCAACATTCTTTGCCCCATTGCTAATTACCCAGAGGATAGCTCAGAGTCAGCCATATTGCTGTGGGTCTGTGTCACATGCAGGCCAGACCAGGTTAGAATGTTAGATGTTCTTCCTTCAAGAACGTAAGTGAACCAGATGAGTACTTCCCACTGATCAACAATGTTTTTATGGTGGCCCCACCAATGTCTTTTACAAATACAACATGACATCCCAACTCCTACCTTTAATGCTCTCCCCAATGAAGGTAACCACCCCAAACGCCTGCTTCACCAGCCTGTCTACCTGTGACTCCACTTTCAGAGAACTGTCTACCTGCATCCCTGGGTCTCTGACTGACAACACTACCCAGGACCCGAACATTAACTATACAGGTCCCACCCTGGTTTGTTTCACCAAAATGGAACACTTCACATTTATCTAATTAAACTCCATCTGCTATTCTTCAGCCCACTATCCCAGTGTACTATTCGTCCTGTTGTATCATATATAACCTTCTTCACTGTCCACTTTACCAACAATTTCAGTGTCACCCAAAAAACTTACTTACCAGGAAACCAAATCCACGAGTCTGTTCAAATGTCCTGTTACACCCACCCACCACTCTCTGTGTAAAGAACCTACATCTGAAATCTCCCCTTACCCATCCTCCAATCACCTTACAATTATGCCCCCTTGTACCATGTATGCCATGGGATAAAGAGGTGTCTCACTGTTCACTCTATCTTTGCCTCACACCATCTTGTTCACCTCTATCTAGTCACAGCACACTTTTCTTCACTCCAATGAGAAAAGCCTTAGCTCCCTCAACCTTTCTTCATAAGACATGCTCTCCAGTCCAGGTAGCATCCGAGTAAACCTCCTCTTTACCCTCTCTAAAGCTTCCACATCCTTCCTGTAATGAAGGGATCAAAACTGAACACAGTATTCTAATCAGGGTCTAAACAGGGCTGTATAGAGCTGCAGCATAACCTCATGGCTTTAAAACTCAATCCCCCAGCTAATGAAAGCCAATACAACATATTCTTTCTTAACAACACTATCAGCTTGGTCGCAAATTTGATGGATCTCAGGTCATGAAATCCAAGATCCATCTGTTCCTCCACACTATTCAGTATTCTGCCTTTACCCCTGTATTCTGCATTCAAGTCTCACCTTCCAAAATGCATCATTTCATACTTTTCCAGATTTGACTTCATCTGCCACTTCTCAGCCAAGCTCTACATCCTGTCAATGTCCCATTGCAACCTCCAGCAGACATCCACACTATTCACCACTCCACCAACCTTCGTGTCATTGGCAAACTAACTTACCCACTCTTCCACTCACACATCCAAGTCATTCATAAAGTCACAAAGAGCAGAGATTTTTTGACCTCTCCCTGCAGAAAACCACTGGTCACTGAGCTCCAGGCTGAATGATTTCCATCTGTCATCACCCTCTCTCTTCTATGGGCCAGGAATTCTGTATCCAGACAGGCAGGTTTCCCTGTATCCCATGCTCTGTACTTTCTCAATGAGCCATAAATGTGTTTTGTCACATTCTCAAAGGATTCAATAAGATTTGTGAGGCATGACCTGTCCCTTACAAAGCCATGATGACTTCCGCTCATCAAACTATGGTTTTCCAAGGAATCATAAATCCTTGATCTCAGAGTCCTCTCCAATAATCTGCACATCACATCAGAAGACTGACAGGTCTGTGAATCCCAGGATTATCTCTATTCCCTTTCTTGAACAACGCATGGCTGATTCACCTAACCAGCACATCTTTGGGCTGTGGGTGGAAACCGGCGCACCTGTCGGAAACCCACGCAGACTTGGAGAGAATGTGCAAACTCCACGCAGACAGTCGCCTAGGGCTGGAATTGAAATTGCGTCCCTCGTGCTGTGAGGCAGCAGTGCTAACCAGTGAGCCACCGTGCTGCTCCGTGTAACTGGCTCACTGGGCTGTGATTTCCTGGCTGCTCCCTGCAGACGTCAAGTGATGGAACAACATGAGCCACCCTCCAGTCTTCCAGTAACTCATTGTGTCTGTTAATAACATAAATATCTCTGTAAGGGATACTGCAATCTCTTCCCCAGATTCCCACAAAATTCTCAGATTGACCTAATACGCGACTGGGGATTGATCTATCTTTATTTGTTTTAAGATTCCAGCACTTTTTCTTCTCTGTTGAGGATTCTTTCCAAGACATCGCTATTTATTTCCCCAACTTCTTGAGCTTCCATGTCTTCCTGCATAGTAAATTCTGTCAACGCTATTTTGTCAAGTATCTCATCCACCTCCTGACAGTTAAGGGGCCCTATTCTCTACCAAGTTACTCTTTAGCCCTTATTGAAACTTGAGTAAAGGTTTCTGAAAATTCAAATAAACCGCATCCTCGGTACAACCACTCCTACACCCGTATCTATACTGACATTTATATTCTCACCAATAATAATAAAATCCAACAGGCTCAAAAACACATTCTCTTTTTATTAAAAGCGTTTCTAAGGGTCCAGTTATTGTTCATTGACATATCCTTTCAAACATATTTCAGATCCTGACCTACTATCAGGTTAACACTGTTTGGTTTCAGACTGGCAGCAGAAAGGGTTATGGGAGTTCGTGTTTATCTATCTGAAAAAGGTAGCTTACAGGTTCAACAGGCAATAGATGTTTTGGAAATAAGTAGGGTCGTGGAGACTGAAGGACATTATGGAGATAGGGAGTGATGTGGGGACTGTATGAGATTATGGACACAGAGAGTGCAGTGGTGACTGAAGAACATTATGGAGATAGGGAGTGCTGTGGGGCCTGAAAGGGGCCAAAGAGATCTGCAGGGCTGTTGGGCCTAAAGGAGGTTGCACAGATCAGGAGGATCGTGGGGATTGAAGGAGGTTACATTGAATGGGAGGGTCGTCGGGTCTGGATGAGATTATGGAGATAGGGAGGGTCATGGGGCCTTTTAGGGGATATGGAGTTAGGGAGGTTTGTAGGGTATGATTCAGGTTACATTGATAGGAAGAGTCGTTGGGACTGAAGGAGTTTATGGAGATAGGGAGGGCTGTGGGGACATGAAGGAGGTTATATAAATAGTAAGCTTATAAAGAAGCACAGGAAAGAAGAGCAGGTATCGGCCATTTGACCACAGAGTCGGTCGCACCATTCAATATGATCACGACTGATCATTTAACCCAGTACAGTATTCCTGCTTTCACACCTTACTCTGATATTATAGTGACTACTGGCATTTAGTGATACAGCGGGCTGTAGTAACTGGGACTGGGTGGGGGTGGGGGTGGTGTCTTACAGAGATAGGGAGGGTTGTGGAAGCTGGAACAGGTGACAGGTGCAGGGAAGGTTTTAGGAATGGAAGGACTTTACAGGGATTTGGAGGAATGCAGGGATGGGACATGATAAAAATCACAGGGAGGATTTTGGGAGCTCGATCTGAGACGGGTACAGCTGAGAACAGAAGTGAGTCAAACAGTCAGGGCAAGCAGGGAAAAGGTGGGGCTAATAAATTATACTGCATTTATTTCAATGCAAGGGGCCTAACAGGGAAGGCAGATTAACTCAGGGCATGGTTAGGAACATGGGACTTGGATCTCATAGCAATTACAGAAACATGACTCAGGGATGGGCAGGACTGGCAACTTAATGGTCCAGGAGACAAATGCTACAGGAAGGATAGCAAGGGAGGCAAGAGAGGAGGGAGAGTGACTTTTTTGATAAGGGATAGCATTACAGCGGTGCTGAGGGAGGATATTCCCAGAAATACATCCAGGGAAGTTATTTGGGTGGAACTGAGAACTAAGAAAGGGATGATCACCTTATTAGGATTATATTACAGACCCCCCCAATAGTCAAAGGGAAATTGCCAAACAAACTTGTAAGGAGATCTCAGCTATCTGTAAGAATAAGAGGGTAGGTATGGTAGGGGATTTTAACTTTCCAAACATTGACTGGACTGCCATAGTGTTAAAGGTTTAGATGGAGAGGAATTTCTTAAACGTGTACGAGACAATTTTCTGATTCAGTATGTGGATGTACCTACCAGAGAAGGTGCAAAACTTGACCTACTCTTGGGAAATAAGGCAGGGCAGGTGACAGAGGTGTCAGTGGGGGAGCACTTTGGGGCCAGCCACCATAATTAGATTTGTTTTAAAATAGTGATGGAAAAGGATAGACCATATCTAAAAGTTGATGTTCTAAATTGGAGAAAGGCCAATTTTGACGGTATTAGGCAAGAACTTTTGAAAGCTGTTTGGAGCCAGTTGTTCGCAGCTAAAAGGATGGCTGGAAAATGGGAAGCCTTCAGAAATGAGATAACAAGAGTCCAGAGAAAGTATGTTCCTGTCAGGGTGAAAGGGAAGGCTGGTAAGTATTGGAAATTCTGGATGACTAAAGAAATTGAGGGTTTGGTTCAAAAAGAAGGAAGTAGATGTCAGGTATAGACAGGATAGATCGAGTGAATCCTTAGAAGAGTATAAAGGAAGTAGGAGTATACTTAAGAGGGAAATCAGGAGGGCAAAACTTGGACATGAGATAGGTCTGACAAATAGAATAAGGAGAATGCAAAGGCCTTTTATAAATATATTAAGGAAAAAAGGGTAACTGGGGAGAGAATAGGGCCCCACAAAGATCAGCAAGGCGGCCTTTGTGTGGAGCTGCAGAAAATGGGGGAGATACTAAATGAATATTTTGCATCAATATTTACTGTGGAAAAGCGTATGGAAGATATAGACTGTAGGGAAATAGATGGTGATATCTTGCAAAATGTCCAGATTACAGAGGAGGAAGTGCTGGATGTCTTGAAACGATTAAAGGTGGATAAATCCCCAGGAACTGATCAGGTGTACCAGAGAAGTCTGTGGGAAGCTAGAGAAGTGATTGCTGGGCCTCTTGCTGAGATATTTGTATCATCAATAGTCGCAGGTGAGGTGCCACAAGACTGGAGGTTGGCAAAAGTGGTGCCACTGTTTAAGAAGGACGGTAAAGACAAGCTAGGGAACTATAGACCGGTGAGCCTGAACTCAGTGGTGGGCAAGTTGTTGGAGGGAATCCTGAGGGACAAGATGCACATGTATTTGGAAAGGCAAGGATTGATTCGAAATAGTGGACATGGCTTTGTGCATGGGAAATCGTGTCTCATAAACTTGATTGAGGTTTTTGAAGAAGTAACAAAGAAGATTGAGGAGGGCAGAGTGATAGATGTGATCCATATGGACTTCAGTAAGGCGTTCGACAAGGTTTCCCATGGGAGACTGATTAGCAAGGTTAGATCTCATGGAATACAGGGAGAAGTAGCCCTTTGGATATAGAACTGGCTCAAATGTAGAAGACGGAGGGTGGTGGTGGAGTGTTGTTTTTCAGACTGGAGGCCTGTGACGAGTGCAGTCCCACAAGGATCAGTGCTGGGCCCTCTACTTTTTGTCATTTACATAAATGATTTGGATGTGAGCATAAGTGGTATAGTTAATAAGTTTACAGATGACAACAAAATTGGAGGTGTAGTGGAGAGCGAAGAAGGTTACAACAGGATCTGGACCAGATGGGCCAATGGGCTAACTGGCAGATGGAGTTTAATTCAGATAAATGCGAGGTGCTGCATTTTGGGAAAGCAAATCTTAGCAGGACTGATACACGTAATGGTAAGGTCCTAGGGAGTGTTGCTGACCAAAGAGACCTTGGAGTGCAGGTTCATAGCTCCCTGAAAGTAGAGTCGCAGGTAGATAGGATAGTGAAGACAACATTCAGTATGCTTTCCTTTATTGGTCAGAGTATTCAGTACAGGAAATGGGAGGTCGTGTCGTGGCTGTACAGGACATTGGTTTGGCCACTGTTGGAATATTTTGTGCAATTCCAGTCTCCTTCCTATTGGAAGAATTGTTGTGAAACTTGAAAGGGTTCAGAAAAGATTTACAAGGATGTTGCCAGGATTGGAGGATTTGAGCTACAAGGAGAGGCTGAACAGGCTGGGGCGGTTTTCCCTGGAGCTTCGGAGGCTGAGGGGTGACCTTACAGAGGTTTACAAAATTATGAGGGGCATGGATAGGATAGGATAAATAGACAAAGTATTTTCCCTGGGTCAGGGAGTCCAGAACTCGAGGGCATAGGTTTAGGGTGAGAGGGGAAAGATATAAAAGAGACCTAAGGGGCAATTTTTTCACGCAGAGGGTGGTATGAGTATGGAACGAGCTGCCAGAGGATGTGCTGGAGGATGGTACAATTGCAACATTTAAGAGGCATTTGGATGGGTATATGAATGGGAAGGGTTTGGAGGAATATGGGCTGGGTGCTGGCAGGTGGGACTAGATTGGGTTGGGATATCTGGTTGGCATGGACGGCTTGGACCGAAGGGTCTGTTTCTGTGCTGTACATCTCTATGACTCTATCACTTATAGAGGTTATAGAAATATACTGTGCGGTCGCGTCTGGAGGAGATTAAAGGTATAAAGGTTTGTAGTTACCGAAGGAAATTACATCAATCGGGACCAGCAGAGTTTACAGAGACTGAGTGCGTTTTAGAGCAGGGAGAGTTCATAGTCATCATTAGAAATGCAGAAACTAATTTATGAGAGAAGCAGAGTCACTCTGCTTTGTGCCCAGAGACAAGGAGGAGTCGAACAGCTGGAGGAAGGTTACTAAGGTACAGAGCTTTGTGTTGTCGTGACGGGAAGGTTACAGAGTTCATGAAGGTAGTAGGAATTCAACAAAGTCACAAAGACAGGGAGGTTTTTCAGGTCTGGAAAGGACTACACTGACCAGGATGGCTTAAAAACCTGAAGAGTTGTTTTTCTTCAGTTAAGGAGAGATGTGACAGAACCCGGGATTAAAGGCAAAGGCAGAAACTTTGAGAGTTTTACTGATATGAGGAGCTTACAGGGATAAGCAGGATTGTAGGGGCTGATAGAGATAGGGGAAGTGGTATTTATGAAACAGACAATGGAGAAACTGACAGACGTAGGGAGGGTTCTGTGGAACAGATGAATTTACAGACAAGATGGTGAGAATGAAGCCTGAGAATTTTCTCATGTTCCTTGCCCAGCATTGCTCCTACATCATGCACTCAGGGTCTGAATTAAAGTCCACTAACTCCTCCCTGCGCTGTTTACTGTGAGTGATCTTACCGGCTGCAGGATTTACTGAAGGTTCCAGACCTCACTCTCCATCTCTCTCTGGCTGACCAACTGTCTTCAATGTGGTGATGGACGAGACAGGAATTGGGAATTCTGTTGAGTCAGGGACATCAGGAATACCTACAGGAGACAGAGAAGTAGACAGAATGGGAAATTAGACTAATGCAATGAAGGTTACACATGGAGAATGGCACTGAGTCCCACAGAGATCTGGAAATTCCCAGTCTCCATCCATAGCCTGTGCAGTTGCTTCCCTCTGGAGTGGAGAATGCTGTTGGCTCAGGATCTGGAATAGCTGGAAGAGCGAGAGACACTGACAGAGACAGCAATTAGAACCACACAGTGAGGGATACCACATGGAGAGAGACAGTGATATCAGCGGTGTGCTGGAAGGTGTCAGGATCACACAATGGTATTATCAGAAGTGGTTCTGACCAGTGAGCACTGCTACCAGTACTCAGGGAGGACTGAGATATTTTACTGGGATAGGCTCCTCTGGTACCAGATTTTGCACTGCGCTATAAATGGACACAGATGAGGAGGTGGACAGGTCTGAGGTGAATGGAAATTCCCAAGTCCAAAGAGAAAGGTTGAAATAATGGAACACCATGGAGATGTGAATGAAGACCAAAAGAAAGAAACAGTAAGGGACTGAGTTTAATTGAAATACGACATTGTCAAACAGATTGGTGACAGGAAATTATTGGTTAAAATAAAGTAAATGCCTTTTCTGCCCCTCACAATTCCTCATGCACCACAAGTGACATCACTTCCGCCCCTCACATCATCGCTGATGTCACACACTCAGTGATTTCCACACCCCCCCACTGCCGTGTTTGCCACCACTTCCGCCCCCATCAACGCTACTCACCTGCATTCTGCTGACTCCACCCCCAGGTCCCACCGTCACCATCCCCGCCCCCAGAACCCTGAGGGGAACATCACCCCTGCTCATGACTCCATCCCCATTCCCCCTAACACCACACCCACTCCAGTTACAGACTCCATCACCTCCCCTAGCTCCACACCTACGCCTGGTCCCAGCTCCCAGTCCTGCCGAGTTTTCACCATTCCCCCTGACCTCCGCCTCACTGAGGACGAATGATCAGTCCTCAGCAAAGGCCTCACCTTTATCCCCCTCCGTCCACACATCAATGAATTTAATACACGCCGTGACATCGAACACTTCTTCCACCATCTCCGCCTCAGAGCTTACTTTTACAAAGAAGACTCGCGCCTATTTTCTGAGGAACCCTTTGCCGGCCTCCAATACACTCCACCCACCTGGACACCCCGCGCTGGCCTATTACCTGCCTTCGATTTCTTCACTTCCAACTTCCACCAAGACATTAACCGCCTCAACCTATCTACCCCATCCCCCACTCCAACCTCTCACCCTCACAACGTGCAGCCCTCCACTTCCTCTGCTCCAATACCAACCTCACCATCAAACCAGCAGATAAAGGGGGTGCTGTGGTAGGCTGGTGCACTGACTTTTACACCACTGAAGCCATGATGCCAACTCGAAGACACCTCCTCCTACCACCCCCTCTACCATGACCCACCTCCCATCATCAAACCGTCATCTCCCAGAGCATACAGAACCTCATCACCTCAGGAGGAGATCTCCCAACCACAGCTTCCAACCTCAGTCCAGGAACCCAGCACTGCCCGGTTCTACTTCCTTCCCAAGATCCACAAGCCTGACCACCCTGGCTGACCCATTGTCACAGCATGCTCTTACCCCACCGAACTCATGTCTGCCTACCTCGACATTGTCCTATCCCCCAGTCCAGAAACTACCCACATTTGTTCGAGACACCACTCACACCCTCCACTCTTCCGTTTCCCTGGCCCCCAACGCCTCATCTTCACAATGGATGTCCAATCCCTCTACACATCCATCCACGATGACCAGAACCTCCAAGCCCTCCGTTTCTTCATCTCCCGACGTCCACAACAGTACCCTTCCACCGATACTCTCATTTGTTTAGCTGAACTTGTCCTCACACTTATCAATTTTTCCTTCAAATCCTCCCACTCCCTGCAGATCAAAGGGGTAGCCATGCGCACCCGTACGGGCCCAAGCTATGCCTGTCTCTTTGTTGGCTACAGTGAACAGTCCATCTTCCGTAGTTACAATGGCACCACTCCCCACGTCTCCCTCCGCAACATTGATGACTGCATTGGCACCACCTTGTGTTCCCTCGAGGAGTTTGAACAATTCATCAACTTCACCAACGCATTCCACCCTGACCTTAAATTTACCTGGACCATCTCTGATACCTCCCTCCCCTTCCTGGCCTTCTCCATCCCCATTAATGACGACCGACTTGACACCGACATTTTTTTACAAACCTACCGACTCCCACACCTACCTAGATTACATGTCTTCCCACCCAACCGCCTGCAAAATTCCCAACCCCTATTCCCAATTCCTCCCCCTCCACCGTACCTGCTCCCAGGTGGGCCAGTTCCACCACAGAACACACTAGTAAGCCTCCTTCTTCAGAGATCAGAATTTACCTTCCCACGTGGTTAAAGATGTTCTCCAACGCATCTTGTCCACATCCCGCACCTCCGCCTTTAAACCCCACCCCTCCAACCGTAACAAGGACAGAACGCCCCTTGTGCTCACCTTCCACCCTACCAACCTTCGCATAAACCAAATCATTTGCCGACATTTCCGCAACCTCCAAACGGATCCCACCACCAGGGATATATTTCGGTCCTCACCTCTCTCCACTTTCCGCAAAGACCATTCCCTCCGTGACTACCTGGTTAGTTCCACGCCCCCCAAAAACCCACCCTCCCTTCCTGGCACCTTCTCCTGCCACTGCAGGAATTGCAAAACCTGCGCCCACACCTCTCCCCTCAGCACCATCCAAGGCCCCAAAGGAGCCTTCCACATCCAAAGTTTTACCTGCACATCCACCAATATCATTTATTGTATCCGTTGCTCCCGATGCGGTCTCCTCTACATTGGGGAGACTGGACACCTCCTAGCAGAGCACTTTAAGGAACATCTCTGGTACACCCATACCAATCAACCCCACTGCCCTGTGCCCCAACATTTCAACTCCCCCTCCCACTCTGCCGAGGATATGGAGGTCCTGGGCTTCCTCCACCGCCACTTCCTCACCACCCAATGGCTGGAGGAAGAACGCCTCACCTTCTGCCTCGGAACACTTCAACCCCAGGGCATCAATGTGGACTTCACCAGTTTCCTCATTTCCCCTTCCCCCATCTCACCCCACCTCCAGGCTTCCAGCTCAGCACCGCCCTCATGACCTGTCCTAATGGTCTATCTCCCTTCCCACCTATCCACTCCACCCTCGTCTCTGACCTACCACCCCCATCCCCACCCCCATTCACCCATTGTATACTTTGCTACCTTCCCCATCCTCCACTCTGACCTCTCACCTTCTTCCCCACCCCATTCACCTATTGTACTGTATGCTACTTTCTCCCCATCCCCACCCACCACCCCCTCTCACTTATCTCCCCACTCTGCAGGATCCAGGCCTCTGTTCCTGATGAAGGGCTTTTGCCCGAAACATCGATTTTCCTGCTCCTCGGATGCTGCCTGACCTGCCCTGCTTTTCCAACACCACTCTAATCTAGACTCTGGTTTCCAGCATCTGCAGTCCTTGTTTTTACCTTATTGGAGGAGACTGCCGAGATAAGGCATGTTGTAGACAGTGAAACAAGTTACAGGGATAGGGATGGTAGTCTGGAATGCAGTGCATTTCAAATATGTGTAGGGACTATCGGGAAGGGAGGAGGTTACAGCGATAGGATCGGTTATAGGAATTAAAAATTATTGAAGACACTGGATCACAAGACATGCCATAGATACAGTGTTGCAGAGTAGTGAGTTTTAATGTAACAGAACTTACATGGGGGTGGTGATTGAGCCTGGAGTCTGTGTGTGTGTGTACTGTGCTCCCCCTCCAGCACTGTATCTATGTCATGTTGTGTTAACAGATGTTTGGAGCCCTCTCATTGTTCTTTGCTCTGTGCACTGTGGGTGACCTTACCTCACTACAGGATTTATTGAAAGCTCCAGATCTCCTTTCCCTTTGTCTCTCTCTGGCAGACCAACTGTGTTCAATGTGGTGATGGACGATCCACCCAGCAGCTGGGAAGGCTATTGAGTCAGGACTTTCCTGAGTACCTACAGGAGACAGAGAAATAGACAGAATGGGAAATTAAACAGATGCAGTGAGGGTTACACATGGAGAATGGCACTGAGTTCCAGAGATCTGGAAAATGGAGCGATATTAAGTAATAGTCCCAGATTGCTGGAAGGTGTCAGGATCACACAATTGTGTCGGAAGAATGGGTTTAGCTTCATGATGCCCTGGTATCAGTGCTCAGGGATGAGCACCCAGTGAGCAGGCGAAGTAATGGCCTATTGGTATTATTGCGAGAGAATATATCCAAAACCTCAGCTAATGTTCAGGGGAGGCAGGTTTGAATCCTGCCATCTGAAAAGGAGACATTTGAAATCAATAATTTTAAAAATAATAATTAACAATCCACAAATAAGTATGAAACCATGACTGATGTACAACAAATCCAAACACTTGTCCTTTAGAGAAGGACATCTGCCCATCGTCACGTGGTCTGCACGACATACCCACAGCAAAGTGTTTGCCTCTCGATTACCCTCTGAAATGGCCGAGCACGTTACTCAGTTCAAGGGCTTCTAGGACTGGGCAAGAAAGGCTGGTCAGCCAGAGACTCTCACATCCCAGACCTGATTTTAAAAAAAATCTATTAGGATGGTCCCCCTGGAACTGTGCTGGGACCAGTGTCCTGGCCAATCATGTCCCTAGGTTTATGGACAGGGCATTAAACTGACAGAGAGGATGCAGGTGAAAGGAGCTTTCCAAATCCAAAGGGAAAAGGTGAAGCAATGGAACAGCATGGGAATGTGGCTGAAGACAAGCAGAAAGGAACAGGATGGGACAGAGTTTAACTAAAACTGTACATCAGCAAATAGATTTGTGACAGAACATTGTGGTAGAGAGTATATAATGTTTTTATTTGAATGGACAACGTTGCTGCAAAAAGGTCAATGGATTTGTGACACAGAGATAAAAGAGATTTAGACACCAGGGAGACATGGATACAGGGTGAACAGAAATATTCAGTGGTTCAGTCTTGTGCAAACTCAGGCAAAATGGGCAACACTAACAATAATGGTTAACAAAGGCATTACAGAGAAAGCATTTGGCCTCAGATCATGAAGTAGAGTCAGTCTGAATGTAAATTCTGGCGACTACTTGCCAAGGACACAAGCAGCAGAACAGTTTTAGCCACTGAACAGCATTTCATTGCTCATCACTGCATTAAACAGGAACTCATTGGAATTTTTTTTAACAAAGGCATTGTGATAAGTTTGGAAAACTTCTATATTTGTATAATCTGGGACAATCACACGGTCAATATTAATATTGGAAGAGGATCTTGGTTAATTTTTTTTTCAGTGTTTCTTTGAAAAACACATTGTGCAACTGTTAAGGGACATAACTATCTCAGAGCGACTGTGTGATGAAACTGAGTGGATGAGTAATGTCACCTGCAGAGATCCTTCGGGAAATTGTGATAAAGTGCAGTTTAAATAAATTTAAAGTTTTAAAGTGAATCACAGAAAGGACAAGCTACAACTAGAAACAAAAATAGCCAATTACATGGATTTGAGAAGAGAACTGACCAAAGTAAACAGGCTGAACAGACTGAAATATGTGCCTGTAAATGAACAGTGGAAAACATTTGAAGGGACAATGCAAAATACTCAACAAAAGGACATTCAATTGAAACAGTAAAAACCTCAGCAAGAAATTCCCACTGATCCCTCACTCAGGACAAAAGGAATCATACAAGGTCATGAGGCTGAGAAGATCACCAAAAAGTACTTAAAATCCTGAAATTAGAGTGTGTTTTAGGAGTAAATGTTAATGCATTGCAATGGGTCTGCTCGCAGGAGGAGGGCTGTGGGAAGGGGATCCACGGGCAGGGTTCATTGACACGATAGGAACAGGGAGAGGTGAAGGTGCTGGAGGTGGTCAGAGTGTTACAGAGAGTGGTCAGGGTGTTACAAAGCCAGGACGGATTGCTGCAGCTGGAGGGGTTTGCAGAGGTAGGGAGGGACATAGGTATTTTTATTTATTCATTCATGGGATGTGGGTGTCACTGCCTGGAACAACGTTCTTTGACCCCTCTGCTAATTACTGAGAGGGTAGCTCAGAGTCAGCCATATTGCTGTGGGTCTGGAGTCACATGTTAGCCAGACCAGTTTAGAATATTTGATGTCCTTCCCTAAAGGAGGTTAGTGAACTAGATGAGTTCTTCCTACTGATCAACAATGTTTTAATGGTGGCCCCACCAATGTCTTTTACAGCCACAACATGGCATCCCAACTCTTACCCTTAATGCTCTCCCCAATGAAGGTAACCATCCCAAACACCTGCTTCACCAGCCTGTCTACCTGTGACACCACATTCAAACAACTGTGTACCTGGGTCACTGGGTCACTGACTGACAACACGACCCAGGGCCCGAACATTATCTGTGCAAGTCCCACCCTGGTTTGTTTCACCAAAATGGAACACCTCACATTTATCTAATTAAACTCCATCTGCTATTCTTCAGCCCACGATCCCAGCAGTACTGTTCATCCTGTTGTATCATAGATAACCTTCTTCACTGTCCACATTGCCACCAATTTCAGTGTCACCCAAAACAATTACTTACCTGGAAACCAATATTCCCATCCAAACCATTTATCCAAATGACAACCACCAGTGGACCCCCTACACCGCTGGTCACATTCCTCCAGTCGGAAAAACAACATGTCTCCCACCACTCTCTGTCTACAACCATCAAGCAAATGTTGTATCCTGTTCACTAGCTTCTCCTGAATGCCATATCCTTTTTGCAATGATCTGAGCTTATTACCCAGTTTACCAGACAGAACATAGAACACAGAACAGTTCAGCCCAAGAACCTTCAGCAATGATTTCATGCCAACCTTTTACCCGACTGTAAGATCAAACTAACCTACATACCCTTCGTTTTACTATTATCCATGTGTCTGTCCAAGAGTCTATTAAATGTCCCAGATGTCTCTAATGTTACTATCACCATTGGCAGTCCATCCAACCACCTACCATTCTCTATCCTCTTATCCATCCTCTATTCACCTTAAAATTACACCCCCTTGTAATAGCCATTTATGCCATAGGAGGAAAAGTCTCTGACTATTCACTCACTCTGTGCCTCTCATCATCTTGTTCACCTCCACAAAGTCACCCCGCCCCCTTCTTCACTCCAATGAAAAAGGCCTTAGCTCCCTCAACCCTTCCTCGTAATAACTGCCCTCCATTCCAGGCAGCATCCTGGTAAATCTCATGGGTACGCTCTCTAAAACGTGCACAGCCTTCCTGTAAACAGGGGACCAGAACTGAACACAATATTCCAAGTGTGGTTTCACCAGGACGCTATAAAGATGCAGTAAAACCTCACGGCTCTTACAGTCAATCCCCTTTCTAAGGGGAGCTAACACAACATATGCCTTTTTAACAACCCTACCAACGTGTGTGGCAATTTTGAGGGATCGATGGATAAGGACCCCATGATCTCTCTGTTCCTCCGCACTGCCAAGTATTCTGCCTTTCACCCTGTATTCAAATTTGACCTTCCAGAATGAATCACTTCACACTTTTCCAGATTGGACTCCATCTGCCACTTCCAGCCCATCTCTGCGTCCTGTCAATGTCTCATTGCAACCTACAACAGCCCTCCACATTACCCATCACTCCACCAACCTTCATGTTATTGGCAAACTTACTAACCCACTCTCCAACATTCACATCCAAGTCATTTACAAAAATCACAAAGAGCAGAGTCCCAGAGCCGATTGTTACAGAACACCACTGGTGTCTGAGCTCCAGGCTCAATACTGTCCATCTGCTGCCACCCTCTGTCTTCTCTAGGCCATCTAATCCTGTATCCAGACAGACAGACTTCCCTGTATCCCAATTTTCCTTCTTTTCTGAATGAGCCATCAACATATTCTGCCATAGCCTCAAAGAATTCAATAAGGTTTGTGAGGCATGACCTGACCCCTCACAAACCCATGCTGACTGTCTCTAATTTAACTATGCTTTTCCAGGTAGTCATAAATCCTGTCTTTAGTGTCCTCGCCAATAATCTGCACTTCACAGACATTCGACCAAATCTGTAATTCCCAGAATTCTCCCTCCGTAACATGGCTCTGACTTTACAAATCTTCCCTCCTCTGCCATGTTCCCCAGAGGGCACTGCAGGGTGGTGGGGGTTACAAAGTCAGGGAGGGATATCAGGACAGGAGGATGTTGCAGACATTAGGAGGAGGGTTGCAGTACCAAAAGGAGGCTTCAGTAATTGTGAGGTTTCATGGTGATGAAGACATTTGAGGAGGGAGGGAGAGAGGGAGTATTGTAGGGAAATGAGAGGTTTCACAGTTTAGGTGTTTTGTTAGGGCTGCAAGTGGTTACTGAGTTGGGGAGGGTGTAAGCACTGGTGAATATTACATAAACATGTGGCTTTGGTTGCAATGCAGAAAGAGGATTCAGGAAGCTGGAGAGTATGGGGTCTGAACGAGGTTACACAAATGGGAAGAGTTGTCAGGAGTGGAGGTGTTTACAGAGACAGCAATGGTCTGATCTGGAGCAGAGGACCCAGATTGGGAGGGTTGTGGGGACTGGAGGTGGTTCCACAGGGAGGGAGGACCATAGACCCACAGGAGGTTACAGAAATGTAGAGAGCTGTAGGGCTGACGGGCTCATGGAGATGGGAATGTTGGGAGGGATGGAGATGTTTACAGGGATCACGATGTTTGTGTTTTTGGAGAAGGTTACAATGATACAGACAGTGTTAGGGAGTGTTTAGTGGACTACAGAGGAGGTCAGAGAGAATGTATTATAGGGAGTGGAGGAGATTACAGACACAGAGATGACTGTCGGGTTGAAAAGAGCTTCTACAGGTCCTCTGTGCTGTAAGGCTGGAGGGAGGTTATAACAGTGAGTGTTGCCAAGACTTAATTACTTCACTGATATAGAGCAGGTCTCAGCACGTAACTGTCAAAGGGAAGATTTAGATTAGATTAGATTACTTACAGTGTGGAAACAGGCCCTTTGGCCCAACAAGTCCACACCGCCCCACCGAAGCGCAACCCACCCATGCCCCTACATTTACCCCTTACCTAACACTACGGGCAATTTAGCATGGCCAATTCACCTGACCTGCACATCTTTGGACTGTGGGAGGAAACCGGAGCACCCGGAGGAAACCCACGCAGACACGGGGAGAACGTGCAAACTCCACACAGTCAGTCGCCTGAGGCGGTGTATTGAACCCGGGTCTCTGGCGCTGTGAAGCAGCAGTGCTAACCACTGTGCCACCGTGCCGCCCACAAAGTTGAGACAGTCCAGATGAGTTTTCACATGTTTATGGGAGTTTCAAGAGGGAACAATGATTGGGAGTGCTGTACCAAATGGTAATAGTTATAGGGAGGGTTCGAAAAGCAGGAAGAGGTGACAGACATATCGATCTTTGCAAGGACTGGAGAAGCTTACATCGCCAAGGAGTGTTTTAGAGTCTGGAGGAGATGACAGTGTTAAGGAGAATATTGGGGATAAGGCCAGGTGTAGGAGACGGGGATGGATGACAGGGCTGGACAATAACCTGAACAGAATCGCCATCGTGTGGAGCCAGGCCATTCGGCCCAACCAGTACATTCCAAACCTCTGAAGAGCATCTGACCCAGATCCACCCCTTGACCTGTACATTAAACCCTGCATTTCTCGTGGTGAACTTACTTAAACCACACATTCCTGAATACCACAGTCAATTTATGATGGCCAATCCACTGATAGTGCAAATATTGGACACACACACACACACACAGCAAGGGAGCGACACACAAACACACATAGTGAGGGAGATACCCACAGACACACAGCGAGGGAAGGACATGCACTCACACACAGTGAGGGGGATACACGCAGACACACAGAGAGGAAGGGACACACACGCAAATCGAGGGAGGGACTCACGCAGTGAGGGAGGGACACGCACACATAAAGCAAGGGAGGGACACGCACACACGTAGCAAGGCTGGGTAACACACACATACAGCGAGGGAGGGACAAACACACACACACACACACACACACAGAGCGAGGGAGGGACACGCACTCACACAGCGAGGGAGGGACACGCACTCACACAGCGAGGGAGGGACACGCACTCACACAGCGAGGGAGGGACACACACTCACACAGCGAGGGAGGGACACGGACACACATAGCAAAGGGGGGGCATGCATACGCACACAGTCAGGGGGATACACGCAGACACACAGTGAGGGAAGGACATACACACACACACACACACACACAGCGAGGGAGGGACACACACACAGCGAGGGAGGGATACACACAGACACGCAGCGAAGGGGAACACATAGACACAGCGAGGGAGGGACACGCGCACACACAGCGAGGGAGGGACACGCACAGACACGCAGCGAAGACACACACACACACACACACACACCCACACACACTGAGGGAAGGACATGCACACAGCGAGGGAGGGACAAACACACACACTTACGGGGAGGGGAATACACGCAGACACACAGTGAGGGAGGGACACGCACATACACTGCAAGGGAGGGACATGTACACACTGTGAAGGAGGGACAAACACACACATGTCGAGGGGGAGGGCATGTGTACAGAAATTGAGAGGGGGCACACACACACAGCGAGAGGGGACACACAGACATGGCAAGGGTGGGACACACGCACACAGCAAGGTGGTCACGCAATCACACACTCAAGGGACGGACACACACACAAAGCGAGGGAGGGATATACACAAACACACAGAGCGAGAGAGGGCCACGCACATAAATAGCAAGGGAGGGATATGCACACACACAGGGAAGGAGTGACACGCAGACACACGGCGAGGGGGAGGGCATGTGCACAGAAATTGAGAGGGGGCACACACACACAGCGAGAGGGGACACGCACAGACATGGCGAGGGAGGGGCACACGCACACACAGCAAGGGGGGACAGGCACTCACACAGCGAGGGGCGATGTGGACACACAATAGTGGGGATATGCACAAAGAGTAAGGGAGGGACACACACACAAGGTACGGACACACACTCACAGAGCGATGGAGTGACACGCGCACACACATGCACAAAGCGAGGGAGGGACACGCACACATACACGCAGACACACAGCAAGGGAGGGACACACACACAATGTGGGAGTGACACACATATACACACACACGCAGCGAAGGAAGGACACTCACATACACTGTAAAAGGGTCACACAAACTCACAGCAAGAGGGGACACGCACACACAGCGAGGGAGGGACACGCACATGCTCAAGCACACAAACACAGACACACAGCGAGGGAGGGACACGCACACACATAGCCAGGGAGGGACATGGACACACGCAAAAACACACACACACACACAGAGCAAGAGAGGGACACGGGCACAAACAGCGAGAGGGAGACACATGCACACAGAGTGAGGGAGGGCCACACACACACACGCACAGCAAGACTAGCACACATACACACACACACACACATACAGGGAAGGAAACTGACACATAAACAGTGAGGGAGGGACACACATGCATACACACACACACACACACACACACACAGCACGAAGGAAGGACACTCACATACACTGCAAGAGGGACACACATACTCACAGCAAGAGGGGGACACGTACACACAGCGAGGGAAGAACACGCACATGCGCAAGCACACAAACACAGACACACAGCGAGAGAGGGGGACGCACACACACAGCCAGTGAGGGACATGGACACACACACACACACACACACACACAGACAGCAAGACAGGGACACGCGCACACACAGCGAGGAGGAGACACATGCGCACACAGCGAGGGAGGGCCACACACACACGCACAGCAAGAGGGGGACACACACACATAGAGCAAGGGGGTAACGTACACATACACAGCGAGGGAAGAACACGCACACACACAGCAAGGGAGGGACACGCACACACAGACAGCGAGGGAGGGACACGCACACACAACAGAGCGAGGGAGGGACACACATGCACACAGACAGAGCGAGGGAGGGACACACATGCACACAGACAGAGCGAGGGAGGGACACACATGCACACACCGACAGCGAGGGAGGGACACGCGCATGAGGAAGCACACAAACACAGACACACACAGTGAGAGGGACACACACACACACAGATACAGCGAGGGGTGACACGCACACACACACCGAGGGAGGGGGACACACACACAGCAAGGAGGGAGACACACACACAGCGAGGAGGGACACACACGCGCGCGCACACACACACACACAAACACACACACTCACTCACTGAGGAAAGAACACGCACACACAGCGAGGAAGGGACATACACACACATACAAACATTCAGAACAAGGGAGGGACACGCAAACACAGCGAGGGAAGGACATGCACACACAGCAAGGGAGGAACATACACAAACACACAAAGCGAGGGAGGGACACGCTCATACACAGCAGAGGGAAGGAGGGACAAGCACACACACGGCGAATTGAGAGGGGACACGCACACACAGCGAGAGGGGACATGCACTCACACAGTGAGGAGGATATACACAAAGTGCAATGGAGGGATACACACACACACATACACAAGAGGTACACACTCACACAAAGAGCAAGGGAGTGACACGCACGCACACAGCCAGAGGGATACACACACACACATACACAGAGCAAGGGAGAGACACGCACATGCGCAGGCACACAAACAGAAACACACACAGCGAGAGAGAGACACGCGCACACACAGCCAGGGAGGGACATGCACACACAGCGAGGGAGAGTTAGACACAAACACACGCACAGAGCAAGAGAGGGCTACGCGCACACACAACGAGGTGGAGACACATGCACACGCAGTGAGGGAGGGTCACGCACAGCAAGAGGGACACACACCCACCCACACACAGCAAGTAGGGGAAACTCACACATACACAGAGAGGGAGGGACACACACACACACAGAGCAAGGGAGGGACGAACACTCACACAGATACAGTGAGGGGGGCACGTGCACACACAGTGAGGGAGGGACGGACACATACACACAGATACAGCGAAGGGGGATACGCACACACACAGCGAGGAGGATGCGCACACACACAGCGAGGGAGGGAGACACACTTTTACACACACACACACGGAAGGAGGGACAAGCACACACACGGCGAGGGGGAGGGCATGTATACAGGAATTGAGAGGGGATACGCACACACAGTGAGAGGGGACATGCACTCACAGTGAGGGAGGGACACGCACACACAGCGAGGGGGGACATGCAATCACACAGTGAGGGGGATGTACACAATGTGCAATGGAGGGACACACACACACACATACACAAGGGATGCACACACACACAAAGAGCGAGGAGTGACACACGCGCACACAGCCAGAGGGATACACACACACAAAGCAAGGGTGGGACATGCGCATACACTGCAAGAGACACACACACACACAGATACAGTGAGGGGGGGCACGTACACACACACAGACACAGTGAGGGAGGGACGGACACACACACACAGATACAGCGAAGGGGGATACGCACACACACAGCAAGGAGGACCCGCACACTCACAGCGTGGGAGGGAGACACACTTTTACACACACACCCACACAGAGAGGGATGAAGTCACACACACACACAGCGAGGGGGGACATGCACACAGAGCGAGAGAGAGAGACACATACACACAACATGAGGGAGTGACACACACGCAACCAGCGAGTGAGGGACACGCAGCGAAGGGGACACACACAAAAACATACTGTGAAGGTGTGACACATACACACACATAATGAGGAAAGGACATATTACACAGCGAGACACACACAGCAAGGGAGGGACTTGCTGAAACATGCAGAGAGGGAGAAACACGCACACGCAGAGAGAGGGAGGGACACGTGCACACACAGCGAGGGATGGACACG
Organism: Chiloscyllium plagiosum; assembly: GCF_037043375.1. Taxonomy (NCBI): domain Eukaryota; kingdom Metazoa; phylum Chordata; class Chondrichthyes; order Orectolobiformes; family Hemiscylliidae; genus Chiloscyllium; species Chiloscyllium plagiosum. Next base: position 41,646,087 of record NW_028270178.1, read on the forward strand.
CCCACACAGCGAGGGAGGGACACACACAGCAAGGGAGTGAAACATGTACACACACACACACACAAAACGAGGGAAGGTCATACACAAACACACACAGCGAGGGAGGGGCACTCACATGCGCAAGCACACAAACACAGGCACACAGCAAGAGAGAGACACACAAATACACGGCAAGGGAGGGACACGCACACATACAGACAGCGAGGGAGGGCCACGCACACACAGGGCAAGGGGGGAAACTCACACACACACAGTGAGGGAGGGCCACGCACACACAGGGCAAGGGGGGAAACTCACACACACACAGTGAGGGAGGGACACGCACACATAAAGACAGCAAGGCTGGGACCACACAAACACACACACACAAAGCGAAGGAGGGACACACACAGAGCGAGGCGGCGACACATGCACACACAACGAGGGAAGGCCACAGACACACACACACACACACACACACACACACACACAGCGAGGGAGCCACACGTGCATGTGGAAGCACACAAACACAGACACACACTGCAACGGGGGACATGCACACACAGCGAGGGAGGGACACGCACACACACAGCGAGGGAGGGACACGCGCACACACAGCGAGGGAGGGACACACACACACAGCAAGGGAGGGACACGCGCACACACAGCGAGGGAGGGACACGCGCACACACAGCAAGGGAGGGACACGCGCACACACAGCAAGGGAGGGACACGCGCACACACAGCAAGGGAGGGACACGCGCACACACAGCAAGGGAGGGACACGCGCACACAGTGAGAGGGGACATGCACTCACACAGTGAGGGAGTGACATGCAATCACACAGTGAGGGGGATATACACAAAGTGCAATGGAGGGACACAAACACACACACACACACGATGCACACACACACAAAGAGCGAGGAGTGACACGCACACACACAGCCAGAGGGACACACACACACAAAGCGAGGGTGGGACATACGCATACACTGCAAGAGGGACACACACACACACAGAGGAAGGGAGGGACACGCACGTGCACAAGCACACAAACAGAAACACACACAGCGAGAGAGAGAGACACACACACACAGCGAGAGAGAGACACGGGCACACACAGCCAGGGAGGGACACGCACACAGACACACACACACACAGAGCAAGAGAGGGACACTCGCAAACACAGCGAGGGTGAGACACATGCACACACAGCTAGGGAGGGCCACGCACGCACGCGCACAGCAAGAAGGACACACACACACAGGAAGAGAGGGACACGCGCACACACAGCCAGGGAGGGACATGCACACACAGCGAGGGAGAGTTAGACACAAACACACGCACAGAGCAAGAGAGGGATACGCGCACACACATCGAGGTGGAGACACATGCACACGCAGCAAGGGAGGCCACGCACATCAAGAGGGACACACACCCACCCACACACAGCAAGTAGGGGAAACCCACACATACACAGCGAGGGAGGGACACACACACACACACACACACACACACACACACACACACACACAGCGAGGGAGGGACACACACACACACACAGCGAGGGAGGGACGGACACACACACACAGATACAGCGAAGGGGGATATGCACACACACAGTGAGGAGGACGCGCACACTCTCAACGTGGGAGGGAGACACACTTTTACACACACACACACACACACACACACACACACACACACACACACACGGAAGGAGGGACAAGCACACACACGGCGAGGGGGAGGGCATGTATACAGGAATTGAGAGAGGACACGCACACACAGCGAGGGGGGGCATGCAATCACACAGTGAGGGGGATATACACAAAGTGCAATGGAGGGACACACACACACACATACACAAGGGATGCACACACACACAAAGAGTGAGGAGTGACACACGCACACACAGCCAGAGGGATACACACACACAAAGCGAGGGTGGGACATGCGCATACACTGCAAGAGACACACACACACACAGATACAGTGAGGGGGGGGCACGTACACACGCACACACACACTCACACAGTGAGGGAGGGACACGCACACACAGCGAGGGGGGACATGCAATCATACAATAAGGGGGATATACACAATGTGCAATGGAGGGACACACACACATACACAAGGGATGCACACACACACACAAAGAGCAAGGGAGTGACACGCGCACACACAGCCAGAGGGATACACACACACAAAGCGAGGGTGGGACATGCGCATACACTGCAAGAGACACACACACACACACAGCAAGGGAGGGACACGCGCATGCGCAAGCACACAAACAGAAACACACAATGCGAGAGAGAGAGACACACACAGCGAGAGAGGGACATGCGCACACACAGCCAGGGAGACACACACACACACACACAGAGCGAGGGAAGGACGAACACTCACACACAGATACAGTGAGGGGGGGCACGTACACACACACACACAGCGAGAGAGGGACGGACACACACACATAGATACAGCGAAGGGGGATACGCACACACACAGCGAGGAGGACCCGCACACTCACAGCGTGGGAGGGAGAGACACTTTTACACACACACACACACACGGAGGAACACGCACGTAAACACACACACAGAGCGAGGGAGGGATACGCACACACACAGCGAGAGAGAGAAATATACATACAACGCGATGGAGTGACACACACTCAAACAGCGAGTGAGGGACACGCAGTGAAGGGGGGGCACACAAACACAGAGTGAGGATGTGACATGTACACACACACAGCGAGCGAGGGACTTGCTGAGACATGCAGCGAGGGAGGGATGCGTGCACACACAGCGAGGGAGGGACGCGCGCGCACACAGCGAGGGAGGGACAAGCACACACAGCGAGGGAGGGACAAGCACACACAGCGAGGGAGGGACAAGCACCCACACGGCGAGGGGGAGGGCATTTGCACAGAAATTGAGAGGGACACACGCACACACAGCGAGAGAGGATATGCACAGGCACAGCGAGGGAGGGACACACACACACACAGCATGGGGGGATATGCACTCACTGAGGGGAGATGCGCACATACAGTGCGGGGGATATACACAAAGAGCAAGGGAGGGACACACACACACACAAGGGAGGGTCACACACACAGCAAGGGAGTGACACGTGCACACACAGTGAGAGATGGACATGCGCACACAGCGAGGGAAGGACACACACATACACAGCAAGGGAAGGACACGTGCACACACACACACACACACACACACACACACACACAGAGGGAGGGATGAAGACACACACACACACAGAGGGAGGGGGGACATGCACACACAGAGCAAGAGGGAGACACATACACACATTGTGAGGGAGTGACACACACGCAACCAGCGAGTGAGGGACACGCAGCGAAGGGGGACACACACAAACACACACACACACACACAGTGAGGGAGGGACACGCATACACAGCAAGGGAAAGACATGCGCACACACACAGCGAGGGAGGGTTATACACAAATGCACACAGCGAGGGAGGGGCAGTCACATGCACTGCAAGAGTGACACACATACTCACAGCAAGAGGGGACACACACACACAGTGAGGGAGGGGCACTCACATGCGCAAGCACACAAACACAGGCACATAGCGAGAGAGAGACACACAAACACATGGCAAGGGAGGGACACGCACACGCACAGACAGACAGTGAGGGTGGGAGCACACACACAGAGACTGAGGGAGAGACACACACACATACACAGCGAGGGAGGGCCACGTGCACACACGCACACCAAGACGAACACACACACAGCCACACACACACACAGGGAAAGGGGGGAAACTCACACATACAGACAGCGAGGGTGGGACCACACAAACACACACACACAAAGCGAAGGAGGGGCACACACACACACAGTGAGGGAGGGACACGCACACTCACACCGAGGGAGGGACATGCACGCACACAGCGAGGGAGGGACACGCGCGCACACACAGCGAGGGAGGGACACGCGCGCACACACAGCGAGGGAGGGACACGCGCGCACACACAGCGAGGGAGGGACACGCGCGCACACACAGCGAGGGAGGGACATGCACACAGCGAGGGAGGGACACGCGCGCACACACAGCGAGGGAGGGACACGCGCGCACACACAGCGAGGGAGGGACACGCGCGCACACACAGCGAGGGAGGGACATGCACGCACACAGCGAGGGAGGGACACGCGCGCACACACAGCGAGGGAGGGACACGCGCGCACACACAGCGAGGGAGGGACACACGCGCGCACACACAGCGAGGGAGGGACACGCGCGCACACACAGCGAGGGAGGGACACGCGCGCACACACCGAGGGAGGGACACGCGCGCACACACCGAGGGAGGGACACGCGCGCACACACCGAGGGAGGGACACGCGCGCACACACCGAGGGAGGGACACGCGCGCACACACCGAGGGAGGGACACGCGCGCACACACCGAGGGAGGGACACGCGCGCACACACCGAGGGAGGGACACGCGCGCACACACCGAGGGAGGGACACGCGCGCACACAGCAAGGGAGGGACACGCGTGCACACAGCAAGGGAGGGACACGCGCGCACACAGCAAGGGAGGGACACGCGCACACACACAGCAAGGGAGGGACACCCGCGCACACAGCAAGGGAGGGACACGCGCACACACAGCCAGGGAGGGACATGCGCGCACACACAGCAAGGGAGGGACACGCGCGCACACAGCAAGGGAGGGACACGCGCGCACACAGCAAGGGAGGGACATGCGCGCACACAGCAAGGGAGGGACACGCGCGCACACAGCAAGGGAGGGACATGCGCGCACACAGCAAGGGAGGGACGCGCGCGCACACAGCAAGGGAGGGACACGCGCGCGCACAGCAAGGGAGGGACACGCGCGCGCACACAGCTAGGGAGGGACACGCGCGCGCACACAGCTAGGGAGGGACACGCGCGCACACAGCGAGGGAGGGACACGTGCGCACACAGCGAGGGAGGGACACGTGCGCACACAGCAAGGGAGGGACACGTGCGCACACAGCAAGGGAGGGACACGCGCACACACACAGCAAGGGAGGGACTCGCGCACGCACACACACAGCAAGGGAGTGACACTCGCGCACACAGCAAGGGAGGGACACGCGCGCACACAGCAACGGAGGGACACGCGCGCACACAGCAACGGAGGGACACGCGCGCACACACAGCGAGGGAGGGACACGCGCGCACACAGCCAGGGAGGGACACGCGCGCACACAGCCAGGGAGGGACACGCGCGCACACAGCCAGGGAGGGACACGCGCGCACACAGCCAGGGAGGGACACGCGCGCACACAGCCAGGGAGGGACACGCGCGCACACAGCCAGGGAGGGACACGCGCGCACACAGCCAGGGAGGGACACGCGCGCACACAGCCAGGGAGGGACACGCGCGCACACAGCCAGGGAGGGACACGCGCGCACACAGCAAGGGAGGGACACGCGCGCGCACACAGCTAGGGAGGGACACGCACATATAGTGGGGGAGTGACATGTGCATGAGGAAGCACACAAACACAGATATATACAGCGAGAGGGGGACACGCACACACAGCCAGGGAGGAACACATGCACACACAGAGAGGGAGGGCCACGCACACACACGCACACCAAGAGGGACACACACACACAGAGCAAGGGGGGGGGGGGGGGAAACTCACACATACAGTGAGGGAGGGACACGCACATACACAGCAAGGGAAGGACACGCGCACACACATACATAGTGAGGGGGGACACGCACACACACACACACAGAGCAAGGGAGAGAAGGACATGCACACACAGCGTGGGAGGGACACGCACACACAGCAAGGGGGGGACATGCACTCACACACGCACAGCAAGAGGCACACACACACACACACGGGGACGAACTGACACATACACAGCAAGGGAGACACACGCACACAGAGAGAGCGAGGGTGGGACCGCACACACACACACACAGAGCGAGGGAGGGACACACACAGACACAGCGAGGGAAGGACACACACGCGCGTGCACACACAGCGAGAGGGGGCCCCCACACACAGAGCGAGGGGGGGACACGCACGCTCACAGCAAGGGAGTGAGACACACACACACACACAGCGAGGAGGGGGACGCACACTCCCAGCAAGGGAGGGAGACACACTCTCACACACAGAGTGAAGGAGGGATACGCACACACTCAGCGAGTGAGAAACACGCAGCAAAGGGGGGACACACAAACACAATGAGAGAGTGTGACATGTACACACGAGAGGAAGGGAATCATACACGCACAGCAAGCGAGAGATGCGCGCACACATACACACAGCGAGGGAAGAACACACACAGCAAGCGAGGGACACACACAGCGAGCGAGGGACACACACAGCGAGCGAGGGACATGCACACGCACAGCAAGGGAGGGATACGCACACACAGCGAGGGAGGGACGCACACACACATCAAGCAAGGGACACACACAGAGCAAGGGAGGGACACACACAGAGCGAGGGAGGGAGGGACACACATTCACACAGCGAGGGAGGAACATACACACACACACACACACACACACACACACACACACACAGGGAAGGAGGGACAAGCACACACACGGCGAGGGGCAGGGCATGTGCACAGAAAGTGAGGGGGGCACGCACACACAGGGAGAGGGGACGCACACAGACACGGCGAGGGAGGGACACACGCACACACAGCAAGGGAGGATATGCACTTTCACAGTGAGGGAGGAACACACACAGAGCTAGGGAGTGACATGCACACACACAGCAAGAGACACACACACACACAAAGCAAGGGAGGGACACGCACACATACACACAGTTAAGGGGATATACGCAGACACACAGCAAGACACACACACAAAGCGAGGGAGGGACACTCACATACACATCAAGAGGGACACATACTCACAGCAAGGGGGGGCACGCGCGCGTGCGCGCACACACACACACACAGAGCAAGGGAGAGAAGGACATGCACACACAGCTTGGGAGGGACACGCACACACAGCAAGGGGGGACATGCACTCACACACGCACAGCAAGAGGCACACACACACACACGGGGGGGGGGAACTGACACATACACAGCAAGGGAGGCACACGCACACACAGACAGCGAGAGTGGGACCGCGCACACACACACACACACACAGAGCGAGGGAGGGACACATACAGACACAGCGAGGGAAGGACACACACGCGCGCGCGCACACACACAGCGAGGGGGGACACGCGCGCACGCACACAGCGAGGGGGGACACGCGCGCACGCACACAGCGAGGGGGGACACGCGCGCGCACGCACACAGCGAGGGGGGACGCGCGCGCACGCACACAGCGAGGGGGGACGCGCGCGCACGCACACAGCGAGGGGGGACGCGCGCGCACGCACACAGCGAGGGGGGACGCGCGCGCACGCACACAGCGAGGGGGGACGCGCGCGCACGCACACAGCGAGGGGGGACGCGCGCGCACGCACACAGCGAGGGGGGACGCGCGCGCACGCACACAGCGAGGGGGGACGCGCGCGCACGCACACAGCGAGGGGGGACGCGCGCACGCACACAGCGAGGGGGGACGCGCGCACGCACACAGCGAGGGGGTTCGCGCGCACGCACACAGCGAGGGGGGACGCGCGCACGCACACAGCGAGGGGGGACGCGCGCACGCACACAGCGAGGGGGGACGCGCGCGCACGCACACAGCGAGGGGGGACGCGCGCGCACGCACACAGCGAGGGGGGACGCGCGCGCACGCACACAGCGAGGGGGGACGCGCGCGCACGCACACAGCGAGGGGGGACGCGCGCGCACGCACACAGCGAGGGGGGACGCGCGCACGCACACAGCGAGGGGGGACGCGCGCACGCACACAGCGAGGGGGTTCGCGCGCACGCACACAGCGAGGGGGTTCGCGCGCACGCACACAGCGAGGGGGGACGCGCGCACGCACACAGCGAGGGGGGACGCGCGCACGCACACAGCGAGGGGGGACGCGCGCACGCACACAGCGAGGGGGGACGCGCGCACGCACACAGCGAGGGGGGACGCGCGCACGCACACAGCGAGGGGGGACGCGCGCACGCACACAGCGAGGGGGGACGCGCGCACGCACACAGCGAGGGGGGACGCGCGCACGCACACAGCGAGGGGGGACGCGCGCACACACACAGCGAGGGGGGACGCGCGCACACACACAGCGAGGGGGGACGCGCGCACACACACAGCGAGGGAACGACATACACACACAGCGAGGGAACGACATACACACACAGCGAGGGAACGACATACACACACAGCGAGGGAACGACATACACACACAGCGAGGGAACGACATACACACACAGCGAGGGAACGACATACACACACAGCGAGGGAACGACATACACACACAGCGAGGGAACGACATACACACACAGCGAGGGAACGACATACACACACAGCGAGGGAACGACATACACACACAGCGAGGGAACGACATACACACACAGCGAGGGAACGACATACACACACAGCGAGGGAACGACATACACACACAGCGAGGGAACGACATACACACACAGCGAGGGAACGACATACACACACAGCGAGGGAACGACATACACACACAGCGAGGGAACGACATACACACACAGCGAGGGAACGACATACACACACAGCGAGGGAACGACATACACACACAGCGAGGGAACGACATACACACACAGCGAGGGAACGACATACACACACAGCGAGGGAACGACATACACACACAGCGAGGGAACGACATACACACACAGCGAGGGAACGACATACACACACAGCGAGGGAACGACATACACACACAGCGAGGGAACGACATACACACACAGCGAGGGAACGACATACACACACAGCGAGGGAACGACATACACACACAGCGAGGGAACGACATACACACACAGCGAGGGAACGACATACACACACAGCGAGGGAACGACATACACACACAGCGAGGGAACGACATACACACACAGCGAGGGAACGACATACACACACAGCGAGGGAACGACATACACACACAGCGAGGGAACGACATACACACACAGCGAGGGAACGACATACACACACAGCGAGGGAACGACATACACACACAGCGAGGGAACGACATACACACACAGCGAGGGAACGACATACACACACAGCGAGGGAACGACATACACACACAGCGAGGGAACGACATACACACACAGCGAGGGAACGACATACACACACAGCGAGGGAACGACATACACACACAGCGAGGGAACGACATACACACACAGCGAGGGAACGACATACACACACAGCGAGGGAACGACATACACACACAGCGAGGGAACGACATACACACACAGCGAGGGAACGACATACACACACAGCGAGGGAACGACATACACACACAGCGAGGGAACGACATACACACACAGCGAGGGAACGACATACACACACAGCGAGGGAACGACATACACACACAGCGAGGGAACGACATACACACACAGCGAGGGAACGACATACACACACAGCGAGGGAACGACATACACACACAGCGAGGGAACGACATACACACACAGCGAGGGAACGACATACACACACAGCGAGGGAACGACATACACACACAGCGAGGGAACGACATACACACACAGCGAGGGAACGACATACACACACAGCGAGGGAACGACATACACACACAGCGAGGGAACGACATACACACACAGCGAGGGAACGACATACACACACAGCGAGGGAACGACATACACACACAGCGAGGGAACGACATACACACACAGCGAGGGAACGACATACACACACAGCGAGGGAACGACATACACACACAGCGAGGGAACGACATACACACACAGCGAGGGAACGACATACACACACAGCGAGGGAACGACATACACACACAGCGAGGGAACGACATACACACACAGCGAGGGAACGACATACACACACAGCGAGGGAACGACATACACACACAGCGAGGGAACGACATACACACACAGCGAGGGAACGACATACACACACAGCGAGGGAACGACATACACACACAGCGAGGGAACGACATACACACACAGCGAGGGAACGACATACACACACAGCGAGGGAACGACATACACACACAGCGAGGGAACGACATACACACACAGCGAGGGAACGACATACACACACAGCGAGGGAACGACATACACACACAGCGAGGGAACGACATACACACACAGCGAGGGAACGACATACACACACAGCGAGGGAACGACATACACACACAGCGAGGGAACGACATACACACACAGCGAGGGAACGACATACACACACAGCGAGGGAACGACATACACACACAGCGAGGGAACGACATACACACACAGCGAGGGAACGACATACACACACAGCGAGGGAACGACATACACACACAGCGAGGGAACGACATACACACACAGCGAGGGAACGACATACACACACAGCGAGGGAACGACATACACACACAGCGAGGGAACGACATACACACACAGCGAGGGAACGACATACACACACAGCGAGGGAACGACATACACACACAGCGAGGGAACGACATACACACACAGCGAGGGAACGACATACACACACAGCGAGGGAACGACATACACACACAGCGAGGGAACGACATACACACACAGCGAGGGAACGACATACACACACAGCGAGGGAACGACATACACACACAGCGAGGGAACGACATACACACACAGCGAGGGAACGACATACACACAGCGAGGGAACGACATACACACACAGGGAGGGAACGACATACACACACACACAGCGAGGGAGCGACACACGCACACACAGCGAGGGAGGGACACACACACACAGCGAGGGAGGGACACACACACACAGCGAGGGAGGGACACACACACACAGCGAGGGAGGGACACACACACACAGCGAGGGAGGGACACACACACACACACACACAGCGAGGGAGGGACACACACACACAGCGAGGGAGGGACACACACACACAGCGAGGGAGGGACACACACACAGCGAGGGAACGACATACACACACAGCGAGGGAACGACATACACACACACACAGCGAGGGAGCGACACACGCACACACAGCGAGGGAGGGACACACACACACAGCGAGGGAGGGACACACACACACAGCGAGGGAGGGACACACACACACAGCGAGGGAGGGACACACACACACAGCGAGGGAGGGACACACACACACACACACACAGCGAGGGAGGGACACACACACACAGCGAGGGAGGGACACACACACACAGCGAGGGAGGGACACACACACACAGCGAGGAAGGGACACACACACACAGCGAGGGGGACACACACACACAGCGAGGGGGGGACACACACAGCGAGGGGGGGACACACACACACAGCGAGGGAGGGACACACACACACAGCGAGGGAGGGACACACACACACAGCGAGGGAGGGACACACACAGCGAGGGGGGGACACACACACACAGCGAGGGAGGGACACACACAGCGAGGGGGGGACACACACAGCGAGGGGGGGACACACACAGCGAGGGGGGACACACACAGCGAGGGGGGGACACACACAGCGAGGGGGGGACACACACAGCGAGGGGGGGACACACACAGCGAGGGGGGGACACACACAGCGAGGGGGGGACACACACAGCGAGGGGGGGACACACACAGCGAGGGGGGGACACACACAGCGAGGGGGGGACACACACAGCGAGGGGGGGACACACACAGCGAGGGGGGGACACACACAGCGAGGGGGGGACACACACAGCGAGGGGGGGACACACACAGCGAGGGGGGGACACACACAGCGAGGGGGAGACACACACAGCGAGGGGGAGACACACACACAGCGAGGGGGAGACACACACACAGCGAGGGGGAGACACACACACAGCGAGGGGGAGACACACACACAGCGAGGGGGGGACACACACACAGCGAGGGGGGGACACACACAGCGAGGGGGGGACACACACAGCGAGGGGGGGACACACACAGCGAGGGGGGGACACACACAGCGAGGGGGGGACACACACAGCGAGGGGGGGACACACACAGCGAGGGGGGGACACACACAGCGAGGGGGGGACACACACAGCGAGGGGGGGACACACACAGCGAGGGGGGGACACACACAGCGAGGGGGGGACACACACAGCGAGGGGGGGACACACACAGCGAGGGGGGGACACACACAGCGAGGGGGGGACACACACAGCGAGGGGGGGACACACACAGCGAGGGGGGGACACACACAGCGAGGGGGGGACACACACAGCGAGGGGGGGACACACACAGCGAGGGGGGGACACACACAGCGAGGGGGGGACACACACAGCGAGGGGGGGACACACACAGCGAGGGGGGGACACACACAGCGAGGGGGGGACACACACAGCGAGGGGGGGACACACACAGCGAGGGGGGGACACACACAGCGAGGGGGGGACACACACAGCGAGGGGGGGACACACACAGCGAGGGGGGGACACACACAGCGAGGGGGGGACACACACAGCGAGGGGGACACACACACACACACACACAGCGAGGGAGGGACACACACACACACACAGCGAGGGAGGGACACACACACACACAGCGAGGGGGGGCCACACACACACACACAGCGAGGGGGGGACACACACACACAGCGAGGGGGGGACACACACACACAGCGAGGGGGGGACACACACACACAGCGAGGGGGACACACACACACACACAGCGAGGGGGACACACACACACACACACACACACAGCGAGGGACACACACACACACACACACAGCGAGGGGGACACACACACACACACAGCGAGGGGGACACACACACACACACACACAGCGAGGGAGGGACACACACACACACAGCGAGGGGGGGACACACACACACACAGCGAGGTTGGGACATGTGCTCAGAAAGCGAGAGGACACGCACACACACACACACACACAGCGAGGGAGGGACACACACACACACACACACACACACACACAGCGAGGGAGGGACACACACACACACAGCGAGGGGGACACACACACACACACACAGCGAGGGGGACACACACACACACACACACACACACACACAGCGAGGGAGGGACACACACACACACACACACAGCGAGGGAGGGACACACACACACACACAGCGAGGGAGGGACACACACACACACAGCGAGGGAGGGACACACACACACACAGCGAGGGAGGGACACACACACACACAGCGAGGGGGACACACACACACACAGCGAGGGGGACACACACACACACACACAGCGAGGGAGGGACACACACACACACACACACACACACACACAGCGAGGGAGGGCCACACACACACACAGCGAGGGGGGGCCACACACACACAGCGAGGGGGGGACACACACACACACACAGCGAGGGGGACACACACACACACACACACAGCGAGGGGGGGACACACACACACACACAGCGAGGGGGGGACACACACACACACACAGCGAGGGGGGGACACACACACACACACAGCGAGGGGGGGACACACACACACACACAGCGAGGGGGGGACACACACACAGCGAGGTTGGGACATGTGCTCAGAAAGCGAGAGGACGCGCACACGCACACACACACACACACAGTGAGGGAGGGACATGCTCACACACAGCGAGGGAAGGGGACACACACACAAACACAGAACAATGGAGGGACACGTGCACACACAGTGATGTGTCTCCTCGGACGTGTAATCGTCCAGCTCTCACTCCAGTCTGCTCCCTCACAGGGTCACCGTCTCTGTGACTCCCAGGTATAACTAGGCCTCGATCCTCAGTGCTGATTTATATTCTCCCAGGTGTGAGTCAGCCTCATGCTCCTGCTCCAAGTTGTTCCCTCACACGGTCACTCCCTCTGTGACTCGGTGCTGATTTCGAGCCTCCTGCTCCGCTTTTTATCCAAATCCAAGTCCCAGTCGGCCTTGACCCTCGCTGCTGATGTATATTCTCCCGCTCTGTGCTGCACTCGCTCAGGGTCTCTCCCCTTGTGACTCCCAGGTAATGGTCGGCATCAAGCCTCAGCTGAGATTTATAACATCCCATTCCGCACTGCTCTCTTACAGGATCGCCGCTGTGCCTGGAAGACAGTGGGAAAGAGGAGGATTAGACAGAGCAGAGGGTGTTACAGTGATTGAGGGAGCTGTAGGGGGTGAAACAGGTTGTCTGGGGAGCTCGGTAGACCTGCAGTAAAAAAAGAAAGTTACTGGAAGATACAGCGAGAGTTGCAGACACTGAAGAAGGCAAAGGAAATAGAGAGATGGTGGCTTGTTGTTCATGACGGAGCTTTGTAGAGTCTAAAGTCTTCAAAGTTTGGGAGAAGATTTGTAGCACGGGTGCTCGTTGTTGTGGTTCTGTTCGCCAAGTTGGGAATTTGTGTTGCAGACGTTTCGTCCCCTGTCTAGGTCACATCCTCAGGGAGCCTCCTGTGAAGCGCTTCTGTTATCTTTCCTCCGGCAACTATAGTGATTTGCATCTGCCGTTTCCGGTTGTCAGTTCCAGCTGTCCGCTGCAGTGGCCGGTATATTGGGTCCAGATCGATGTGCTTATTGATTGAAACTGTGGATGAGTGCCATGCCTGTAGGAATTCCCTGGCTGTTCTCGGTTTGGCTTGTCCTATAATAGTAGTGTTGTCCCAGTCGAACTCACGTTGCTTGTCATCTGCGTGCGTGGCTACTAAGGATAACTGGTCGAGTAGTTTCGTGGCTAGTTGCTGTTCATGGATGTGGATCGTTAGCTGTCTTCCTGTATGTCCTATGTAGTGTTTTGTGCAGTCCTTGCATGGGATTTTGTACACTATATTGGTTTTGCTCATGCTGGGTGTCAGGTCCTTCGTCCTGGTGAGTTGTTGTCTGAGAGTGGCTGTTGGTTTGTGTGCTGTTATGAGTCCTAGTGGTCGCAGTAGTCTGGCTGTCAGTTCCGAAATGTTCTTGATGTATGGTAGTGTGGCTAGTCCTTTGGGTCGTGGCATGTCTTCTTTCCGTTGTCTTTCCCTGAGGCATCTGTGGATAAAATTGCATGGAGTTTGACCCCACCCCGCAGCTCACCAATAGGATAAACAACACAGTGAGAAACCTACAAAACAAAAACGTACAGATAACCAGGTTTGACCAACAGAGAATGAAAACTGTTTTCAACAACACCCTCAGATTCTATGGCCTACCTAAAGTGCACAAACCAGACATCCCACTCAGATCCATAGTATCACTACCAGGGACACCATCACACAAACTGGCTAAAGAACTACAGCAGAAACTGAAACAACTGATCAGCGGATCCAGACACTTTGTACAGTCAACACAGGAATTCTTGAACATCATCAGAAATATACACATTGACAAGGAAAAAACATGGTCTCATTCGATGTAACAGCACTGTTCACCTCTATCGACAAAACCCTAGCCAGAGAAACCATAGCCAACCTGCTGGACATACAGAACAAAAAACAGGACGTTGAACTATCAACAAAGACGACATACTCAAACTACTGGACCTGTGCCTCACAACACACTTCACATTCAACAACCAAATATATGAACAAATCACCAGCACACCCATGGGCTCACCCATCTCTGGACTCATAGCAGAAGCGGTAATGCAAAGATTAGAACAGTCTTACTGCAAATTCAACCCAAACTCTGGGTCAGATATGTGGATGACACCTTTGTAATCATTAAAAAACACAGAAATAGAGAACACACACCGGATCATCAACGCCACACTCACAGGAATCCGATTCACTAGAGAGGAAGAAAAGGACAACCAACTCCCATTCCTAGACGTGAGGGTACAGAGAACACCGAACGGAGAATTCACCACAAAGGTATACAGGAAAGCCACACACACAGACCAAGTCCTGAACTACGAAAGCAACCACCCCAACACACACAAAAGAAGTTGCATCAAGACACTATTAAAAAGGGCCACAACACACTGCAGTACACCAGAACTACTGCAAAAAGAGGAAGAAGAACACCTCTACAATGTATTCGCCTAAAACGGATAACCCCGCAATTTCATTAGGGATTGTCTGTATGGATTTGCTAGATGACTGTCCTCTGATATTGATGAGGGCAGTGCAGATGATGTGGTTTATAGGGAGTTCATTAAGGTCTTTGACAAGGTCCCACACGGAAGGCTGGTCCAAAAGGGAAGAGCCCATGGGATCCAAGGTAAGTTGGCAAATTGGCTCCACAATTGGTGGAGGGTTGGTTTTGTGATTGAAAGCCTTTGCCCAGCGGGTGTACCACAGGGACCTGTGCAGGAGCCATTGCTGGTCATTATGGACATTAATCACTCAGATGTGAAAGCAGAAGGTAACATTAGCAGGTTTGCAGATGACATGAAAGGTGAGGATGTTGTCCAAGTGAGGGGGATGGTCCCAGGCTACAATCTGATATCGATCACATGATCAACTGAGCAGAGTAATGTCAGACAGAGTTTACTTCTGATTACTGTGAGGTAATGTACTGCGGGAGTTCTAATAAATGAATGATATACATCATGAATGGTAGGTCCTCCTGGAGTACTGAGGAACACAGGGAACTTGGTGGGCAAGTCCCTGGATGTCTGAAGGTGTCAGCACAGGTAGACAGGGTGGGAAATACACCTGAACTGGGAGCAGGAGGGGGACTACATCCTGGTGGGGAACGTTGCTGGAGCTGCTCGAGAGGATTTAAACTCGTGTGGCAGGGCTGTGTGACCCCAAAGAGTCGTAAGGCCAGAAAGAAAGTTGTGGCTGGTACAAATGTTCAAGAGAGGAATATAAGTAGACAAGGCAGGCAAGAACATAGCAGACAATGAGGGAAAACTGGTGGATTAAACTGCAGTTATTTCAATGCAAAGGGCCAGACAGATAAGGAAGATGAACCCAGAGCATGGATGGGAACATGGGATTGGGATACCATAGGTATTACAGAGACACAGCTGAGGGAGCAACAGGACCAGCAGCTCAATGTTCCGGAGACAGATGCTACAAGAATGATAGAACAGGAGGCAAAACAGGAGGAGAGTCGGTGGTTTTGACTGGGGGAAACATCCCAGCAGTACCTAGAGGGAGTATTCATGCAGGATCGCCCCGTTAAGCGATATCTGTGGAACTGAGAAATAAAAATTGGTCATTAGTTTTCTATGGTCGTACTACAGTGATAGGCAATGGGAGATGAAGGAGCAAATACGTCAGGAGATTTTAGATATCTCTTTGAATAATAGGGTTGTAATGATAGGGTATCTATACCGTTCCAAACCTGGACTTGGATTGCTACTAAGTTAAGCATTTGGATGGAAGGAATTTGTTAAGTGTGTTCCGAAAACTCCCAGTCATTATGTAAGTGGCCCAACTGGAGAATGGGGCTAAACCTGACTTCCCCTTGGGAAACAAGGTCGGGAAAAGGGACTGAGGTGTTAGTGGGGGAGCACTTTGGAAAGTTACCAGAATTGTATTAGTTTGAAAATAGCGATGGAAAAGGACAGGCCTGGTCCACAAGTTCAAGTTATTCAATGGAGCAAGATAGTATTAGACAGGAATTTTTAAAGTAGATCTGGGGAGGCTATTTGCAGATAAAGGGAAGTCTGGCAAGTAGGAATATTTTAAAACCGAGATAAAAGGAGCGTTCAGCGCCAGCGTGTTCCTGTTAGTGTGCAGCTCAATGCTGACTGAATTAGGAAACACTGGCTGAAGTTCGAGGCTGTGGTCAAGAGAAAAGGGGTCACATGTCAGATATAACTGGCTGACTCAAGGGGATCCCTTCAGGAGCATCGGGGCTGTAGAAATACACTTAGGACGGAAATCATGTCAAAAGGGGACACGAGATAGCTTTGGCAGAGAAAGTTAAGGAGAATCCAAAGAGACTCTACAAGTGTATTAAGAGCAAAAGAAGAGCGCGGGACAAACCCGGTATCCTTAATGATCAATGAAGCCAACGATGTGTGAAACTACAAGATCCAAAACAAATATTTCACTTTGGAACTTATTGTGGATAAAGACTGGGGCGCTCAGGGAACTAAACAGTGTTTGGCCTGACCACTATTGGAATACTGTGCAATCTGGTCTCAATGCCATCGGAAGGATGTTGTGGAACATGAAAGGGTTCAGAAGAAATGACCAAAGATGTTGCCAGGGTTGGAGGGCTTGCGCTTCAGGGAGAAGCCTGAAAAGGCTGGGGCTGTTTTCAGTTGAACATGGGAGGCTGAGGAGTTAATCGATAAAAGGTGTTTAAAATGATGACGGTCATCGACAGGGTCAATAGACAAGGTCATTTCCCCAGGCGAGGGAAACTTTTCAAAGGGATCTAAAGGACAACTGGCTCCCGCAGAGTGGATGGAATAAGCTGCCAGAGCAAATAGGGGAGGCTGATAGAAATACATTTAAAAGGCATGTGGATGGGTGTATGAATAGCAAGGGTTCAGAGGGATATTGGCAAAATTGTGGCAAATGCGACTAGAAACGCCATGCAGGAGTTAGTCCGAAGGGCCTGTTTCCGTGCGGTACATCTCTATGACTCAAAGTCTTGAAATTAGTCCACATTATAGAAAAGGAGATGCTGGAGGGTTTAAAACACAAAGGTAGAAAAATCCCCAGGACCTGATCAAACGGATCTCAGGACATTGTGGGAAGCTGGTGAAGAAATTGTAGGGTCCCTAGCAGAGATATTTGTACCATAGAGAGCTATGTGTGATAGGCTGATAGACTGGAGGGTGGCATTGTGGACAGTGAAGAAGGTTTTCTGAGATTACAGAGGGATCCTGATGAAATGTGTGAATGGCTGAAAAACTGTCGATGGAGTTCAATCTGAATAAATGCGAGGTAATGCATTTGGTACAACAAACACGTGCAGGGCTTATACAATTAATGGCAAGACCTTCGGTAGTATTGTAGATCAGAGGGACCTCAGGGTTCAGCTACATAATTCTTTGAAGTTTGCAACATGGAGAGACAGGATAATTTATAAAAAGGTGTTTGCCTCACTTGCTTTCATCGCTCAGTCCTTTGGATATAGGCGTTGGAAGTCACATTGAGATTATATAGGCCATTGATGAGTCCTCTTCTGGAATACTGTGTCCAGTTCTGGTCACCCAGTTATAGGAAGGATATTATTAAGCTGGGAAGAGTTGGGAGAAGGTTTATTGGGATGTGGCTGGGTACGAAAGGCTTCAGTATAAAGAAAGGCTGAAGAGGTTGGTATTTTTCACTGAAACCTGAATGTTGACAGATGACCTCATAGAAGTTTATAAAATCACGAGGAGGATAGATAGAGTTATGAGAGTTGTCTTTTCCCATGGACAGGGGGGGTTTCAAGACAAGGCACTACATTTTTACGTTAGAGGAGAGACATATAAAATAAAAGACATGAGAGGTACATTGTTACACAGAGGGTGGGTTGTGTGTGAAATGAACTTCCCAAGGAAGGGGTGAACATGGGGACAAATACAATGTTCAAAAGACATTTGGATTAGTACAGGAATAGGAAAGGTTTGAAGGGATATGATCCAGGAACAGGCAGGTGGGATGAGATCTGTTTTAGAGTATGATTAGCGTTAACCGAACAGTGTGGTATGACTCTCTGACTATGATTATAATGTTGTGTCATCAATTAGGAAAGGCTGCAAGAGAAAGCCAGGGAACTACAGACTGATGAGCGAGACATCAGGGTGGGTCAGTTGTTGGAGGTCATTCTGAGAGGTAGGCCTTACATGCATTTGGAAAGATAAGGCCTGTTTACGGACAGCCAGCATGGCTTTGTGCGTGGGATAACATGTCCCACAAACTTGACTGGAGTTTGCTCAAGATGTGACCAAAAAGATAGATGAAAGCAGAGCAACAGACATTGTTTCTGGCTTCTGCAAACCCTTCTTCAGGATGTAGCATGATACATTGGTTAGTAAGGGGAGATCACAAGGGATCAGGGAGAGCTAGCCAACTGGATACAAAATGGAATGACAGTGGGAGACAGAGGGTGGTGGGAGAGGGTTGTTGTTCAGACTGGAGGCCTCTGACCAGCAGTGTTCTGTAAGGATTGTGCACCACTTACATAAACAATTTGAGTGAAAATATAGGAGTCCCTGTTAATGTTTATAGATATCAAGATTAGTGGAAAAGTGGGCAGGGAATATAGTTATCGAAGGGGATGTTAATCAACTGGGCCAAGGAATGAAAGATGGAGTTTAATTCAGGTGTTAGATTTAGTTCAGACAAACTAGGGAGGACTAACGCAGTTAATGGTTGGGCCCTGGACAGTGTTGTAGAAAAGGGAGAGACAAAGGGGTGCAGTTACATTGTTCCTTGTACTGGCATCACGGGGCGACAGGGTGTTGAAAGCAGCAATTGGCACACTTGTCTTCGTTGGTCAGAGCATTGAGTACATGAGTTGGAGATATTGGTAACACTGTCGTCAATATTTCTCCTGGGCAGAGGAGGCCACGGGGTGACCTTATAAAGGTTTATGAAACCATGTAGGATCTAAGTAAGGTGAAAAGCCAAGGGTAGGTGAGTCCAAAGCTAGAGGCATAAACGTGAGGTGAGAGAGCAAGGATTTAAAGAGGGAGCTGAGGGGCAACATTATCCACAGAGGATGGTGCATAGACGGAACAGGCCGCCAGAGGAAATGGTAAAAACAAGTACAATTACAACATGGAAAAGACACTCGGGCAGGTACATGGAGAGGAGAAGGTTTGAAGGGATATGAGCCAAACACAGGCAAACGCGACTCATTCCATTTAGGAAACCTCGGCCGAAGAGTCATGCCGCACAGAAACAGACCCAATGTCTCCAGTTATTGGAGGAGGAGACTATTGAGACAAGGCATGTTGTAGAGACTGAAGCAAGTTACAGCGATATGGATGGTCATCTGGACTGGAGGTTTCAAATATGCAAAATAATTGGTGAGAGGGGAGGAGATGACAGAGATAGGAACTGTTATAGGAGTTAGAATGATTGAAGACACTGGTCCTCAATACAAGCCATTGATACAGTGTTGGAGAGGGAATAGGGAACAGAAAGATCCCAGGCAGCATTACCACCGTCTCGTGGGAGGCCTGCTTTCCCCTCAGTTGTTCTGATGCTCCCTAAGAAAGCACAGGCCTGGACTGATAACTGGGAACTCCCGATGCTGTCTCATTACAATAAAACTTGCAGCAGGTGTGGTGATTGAGCCTGGGTTGTGTTTGTACTGTGCTCCCCCTCCAGCACTTTCTCTATGTCATGTCTAGATAGCTGATGTTTGGATCCCCCTTATTACTTTCTGCTCTGTGCACTGGAATGATCTTACCTGGCAGCAGGATTTATTGAAGACTCCCGACCTCCCTGACTTTGTCTTTCTGGCTGACCAACCATCGTCCCAACCAGCAGTTGGCAAGTCTATTGAGTCAGGAACTCCATGAGTACCTGTAGAAGACACAGAAACAGGCAGAATGGGAAATTAGACTAATGCTTTGAGGGTTACACATATAGAATGGCACTGAGCCCACAGAGATCTGGAAAATCCCAGTCTCCATTCCTGACCTGTGCTGCCTCATCTCTCTGGAGTGGAGAATTCTGTTGGCTCATGATCTGGAGTAACTTCAAGAGTGAGAGACGCTGACAGAGGCAGCAATTAGACCCACATAGTGAGGGATACCACATGGAGAGGTACTGAGTCACATCACCAGAGTGCTGGGTCAAACAATTGTGCAGGAAGAAAGGGTCTTGATTCATGTTGCACTGGGATATACAAACTATGAGCAGGCGAAGTGATGGCCTAGTGGCATTACTGTGTGACAATTTATCCAGAAACTCAGCAAGTGTTCTCTGGACACCAGTCCAAATCCCACCATTGCACATGATTGAATGTGAAGTAAATACTTCAAAAACGATGTAATTAAAAACCTGTAAGTGAGTATTAAACAATTGCTGTTGTTAAGAAAAATCCATCGGGTGCATTCCTGTCTTTAGTAAAGTGATCTAAGGTGGGACTGGGATATCACAGGAATTACAGAAACACCAACTGAGGAAGGGACAGGACAGGCAGCTCAATGTCCCAGGGGACAGATGCTGCAGGAAGGACAGAAGGGGAGCTGAGAGAGGAGGAGAGCTGCTGGTTCTGACTGGGTGAACCATCCCAGCAGGACTGAGAGAGGATATTCCTGCGGGACCGCCCAGTGACGCTGTGTCCGTGGGATTAATCAGTAACAATGGGGTCTTCCCTTTCCTCTGATTGTTCTACAGACCCCGAGAGCCCCGCCCTCCTGCACCTTGACCTTCTCAAGATGGCGGCCCTGAGGCCCGTGCTCCCTCTTCCCTCAAACAAATGGCGGCCGTGACCCTGGGCCGCTTCCCTGATCAGAGACCGCCGCCTCCTTACCCGGGCCTGGAGGGTCTTTATCGAGTTATTTTTAACCTGTATCCAGGACTTGTGAAATCTCTCCGCTCCTTTCTCCCAGCGAGGCTCCCACACACCGGCTCTGGGCGCCGCTCTCTGAAGCCGATCGCAGCCGCTGCCGGAGAAAGCAGCTCCATATCTCTCTGTGTGTGACCTGACCAATGTGACACTGCGCATGCTCCACATGGAAACCAAACTGCGCGTGCGTCTGAGATTATCAGTGAGTTTATAGAGAATATTCATATCTGCACAGGATCATGGGTGAAATATAAGTCATTAACAATTGCTCTGTCGAGTTACAGTCATTGAGATGATTACTATGCAAATAGATTATTCGGTCCAACTTAACCATATTAGCCAGGTAAGTAAATTACCAATCGTTCTGGGAGTTTGAAAATAAGTTTCTTACTCGAGTTGTGTAAACCGACCTGTGAATTATTCATGCCGACCTGTGAATTATTCTCAGCTCGTCCCCTACACTATTGCAAAATCACCCATGTGTTTATCGAAGGATTGTTTAAATCTCCCTAATGTACGTTATCAGATTTACATCTCAACTATTTCTTAAAAATCTCACATTGATTCATGGGAGAGGTTTAATGCTCCACTATGTAGTGAGAATGATCAATCCTGCAAAATAGTTGGCTTTCTGACCAATCCTGAAGCGTTCACTCCCCGAGAATGCGTTGGCCCCGCTCCTCACTCACTCTGGTTGGCGGACCGGCCGCTGCTCAGTCCTCCGGTTCCGCCCCTTCCTCCCAATTGAGGAGTTGATTCAGGCGCGACTCAGCAGGCTCAGGGACAAGGGAAGTTAGAGTCGATGCCTTGTGATGTGGTGAAAATATCCCGAATCTTGGATCGAGATGCCTGAGTTCATTTCACAGCTTTATTAAGAAAAAACAAGGGAAGGCAGGAACAGAGTAAAAATAATAGAATATGCAAACAATGTGGTGGGGCTCTCAATGCTCTGGTCATTTTAGTCTTTACCATGTGTTTCAGGGCCCCAGGGCATCCCAGTACAGACTGTAGCCACTCCTCCTTGTGCACAGCCAGATACCACGATTGTGGGACAAAGTGATGTGGTGGGGTACAGATTCTGGATTAGTGGTTCTGAAAGAGCACAGCAGTTCAGGCAGCATCCGAGGAGCAGTAAAATCGACGTTTCGAGAAAAAGCCCTTCATCAGAAATAAAGGCAGAGAGCCTGAAGCGTGGAGAGATAAGCTAGAGGAAGGTGGAGGTGGGGAGAAAGTAGCATAGAGTACAATAGGGTGAGTGGGGGAGGGGATGAAGGTGATAGGTCGGAGATGGAGTGGATAGGTGGAAACGAAGATAGGCAGGTAGGACAAGTCAGGACAAATCACGGGGACAGTGCTGAGCTGGAAGTTTGGAACTGGGATGAGGTGGGGGAAGGGGAAATGAGGAAACTGTTGAAGTCCACATTGATGCCCTGGGGTTGAAGTGTTGCGAGGCAGAAGATGAGGCATTCTTCCTCCAGGCGTCTGGTGGTGAGGGAACAGCGGTGAAGGAGGCCCAGGACCTCCATGTCCTCAGCAGAGTGGGAGGGAGAGTTGAAATGTTGGGCCACAGGGCGGTGTGGTTGATTTGTGTGGGTGTCCCGGAGATGTTCCCTAAAGCGCTCTGCTAGGAGGTGTTCAGTCTCCCCAATGTAGAGGAGACCGCATCGGGAGCAACGGATACAATAAATGATATTAGTGGATGTGCAGGTAAAATTTTGATGGATGTGGAAGGCTCCTTTAGTGCCTTGGATAGAGGTGAGGGAGGAGGTGTGGGTGCAGGTTTTGCGATTCCTGCGGTGGCAGGGGAAGGTGCCAGGATGGGAGGGTGGGTTGTGGGGGGCGTGGACCTGACCAGGTAGTCATGGAGGGAACGGTCTTTGCGGAAGGCAGAAAGGGGTGGGGAGGGAAATATATCCCTGGTGGTGGGGTTTGTTTGGAGGTGGCGGAAATGTCGGCGGATGATTTGGTTTATGCGAAGGTTGGTAGGGTGGAAGGTGAGCACCAGGGGCGTTCTGTCCTTGTTACGCTTGGAGGGGTGGGGTCTGAGTGCGGAGGTGCGGGATGTGGACGAGATGCATTGGAGGGCATCTTTAACCACGTGGGAAGAGAAATTGCGGTCTCTAAAGAAGGAGGCCACCTGGTGTGTTCTGTGGGAGCAGATATGGCGGAGGCGGAGGAATTGGGAATACGGGATGGCATTTTTGCAAGAGATAGGATGGGAAGAGGTGTAATCCAGGTAGCTGTGGGAGTCGATGGGTTTGTAAAAAATGTCAGTATCAAGTAGGTCGTCATTAATGGAGATGGAGAGGTCAAGAAAGGGGAGGGTGGTGTCAGAGATGGTCCAGGTAAATTTAAGGTCAGTGTGGAATGTTTTGGTGAAGTTGATGAATTGCTCAACCTCCTCGTGGGAGCACGAGGTGGCGCCAATGCAGACATCAATGTAGCGGAGGAAGAGGTGGGGAGTGGTGCCGGTGTAATTACGGAAGATCGACTGTCTTACATAGCCAACAAAGAGACAGGCATTGCTGGGAACCATACCTGTGCCCATGACTACCCTTTTGGTCTGGAGAATGTGCGAGGATTCAAAGGAGAAATTGTTAAGGGTGAGGACCAGATCGGCCAAATGAATGAGAGTGTCGGTGGAAGGGTACTGTTGGGGACGTCGGGAGAGGAAAAAACGGAGGGCATGGAGGCCCTGGTCATGGCGGATGGAGGTGTAGAGGGATTGGATATCCATGGTGAAGATGAGGCATTGGGGGCCGGAGAAATGGAAGTCTTGGAGGAGGTGGAGGGCATGGGTGGTGTCTCGAACGTATTTGTGGAGCTCCTGGACTGGGGGGATAGGACAGTGTCGTGGTAGGTAGAGATGAGTTCAGTGGGGCAGGGGCATGCTGAGACAGTGGGTCGGCCAGAGTGCTTAGGCTTGTGGATCTTGGGAAGGGGGTAGAACAGGGCAGTGTGGGGTTCACGGACTGTGAGGTTGGAAGCTGTGGGTGGGAGATCTTCTGAGATGATGAGGTTCTGTATGGTCTGTGAGATGATGGTTTGGTGATGGGGGGTGGGGTCATGGTCAAGGGAGCAGTAGGAAGAGGTGTCTTTCAGTTGCCGTTTGGCTTCAGCGGGGTAGAGGTCAGTGCGCCAGATTACCACTGCACCCCCTTTATCTGCTGGTGAAATGGTGAGGTTGGGATTAGAGCAGAGGGATTGGAGGGCTGCGTGTTGTGACGGTGAGAGGTTGGAGTGGGGTCGACAGGTTGAGGCGGTTAATGTCCCGTCGGCAGTTGGAAATGAAGAGGGCGAGGGCAGGTAATAGGCCAGCACGGGGTGTCCAGGTGGATGCAGTGTGTTGGAGGTGATTCATCCAACGTATTAGAGTTATAGCATTTCCAGTCAATTTTGGGGAAGTTAAAGTCCCCCATAATGACCATCCTATTACTTTCACTCCTATCCAGAATAATTTTGCTAATCCTCTCTTCCACCTCCCTGGAACTCTGCGGAGGCCTCCTTCATCAGGTGATTGATCAGCGTCACTCCGAAAGCTGTTAAACCTGTTGGGTTATAACCTGGTGTGTGATTTTTAACTTTGTACACCCCAGTCCAACACCGGCATCTCCGAATCATGAGAAAAATAAACTAGCACAGATTATAAAGACAGATAGCAAAATTTTATATTGAATGAGAAAAGAGTGGCTAAAGTAAATGTTTGTCCTTTGGAAAATGAGAAGGAACATTTAATTATGTGATATCACAGTGGAGGACCCTAATAGCTTGCCAATAATTAGCAAAGAGACAAAGATAGGTGAGGATTTGGAAACGATCATTATTACGGAACAGCTAGTGTTGAACTGTTGGAGGTATTTGAGATAATGACAGAAAAGTCTTCTGACCCTTATAGAATGCATCCCATGTTACTAAAGGAGATGCCAGCAGAAATAGCAAATGCACTGGCAGTAATTTTCCAAAATTCACTGGACTCTGTGGCAGTCCCAGCAGATTGGAAAGCAGCAAAAGTGATGCCACGTTTTTAAAAAGGAGGTGGACAAAAGGTGGGGAATTATACACCAGTTAGCTTATTCTCTGTAGTGGGAAAGATGCTTGGGTCTATTATCAAGGAAGAAATAGCAGGGAATCTTAATAGAAATTGTCCTATTGGACAGACAGAGCATGGGTTCATGTAGGGCAGGTCATGCTTCACAAATCGTTTGGAATTCTATGAAGACATTTCGAGCAAGGTGGACAACGGGGACCCAGTGGATGCGGTGTACCCAGATTTCCAAAAGGCCTTCAACAAGGTGATGTGCAAGAGGCTGTTGCATAATATAAAGGTGCATGGCATTAGGAGTAGAGTATTAGCATGGATAAAAGATTGGTTGACTAATAGGAAGCAAAGTGTGGGGATAAATGAGTACTACTCTGGCTGGCAATCAGTGACTAATAGTGTGCCTCAGGGATCAGTGTTGGGACTGCGATTATTTAGAATTGATACAGATGATTTGGAGTTGGCGACCACATGTAGGGTGTCAAAGTTTGCATATGACACTAAGATGAGTAGCAGAAAACAGTGTGCGGAGGACTGTGAAACTTTGCAGAGGAACATAAACACATTGAGTGAGTGGGCAATGGTCTGGCATTTGGAATAGAATGTTCATAAATGTAAAGTCCT
The DNA here is from genome assembly GCF_037043375.1 of Chiloscyllium plagiosum. NCBI lineage: Eukaryota > Metazoa > Chordata > Chondrichthyes > Orectolobiformes > Hemiscylliidae > Chiloscyllium > Chiloscyllium plagiosum. The sequence goes on from NW_028270178.1 coordinate 41,673,194, forward strand.
ACTGTTTGGTTGGAGTAACATTAAAAAAGAGATTATTACTTGAATTTTAAAAAGTTGCAGGGGCTCCTGAGTAACCTTCTGCATGAAGGTTGGTCACCAGGTAAAACAATCAATTCAGAAAGCAAATGGAATTTTGGCCTTCATTGCTGAAGGATTGTGTTTAAAAGCAGAGGCTATATTCCAGCTGTATTAGGTGCTGGTGAGGCCACACCTGGAGTACTGCATGCAGTTTCTGTCTCCTCACTTGCTCAAGGATGTACCGGCACTAGAGGGGGTGCAGAGGAGGTTAACGAGGTTGATTCTGGAGTTGAGGGGTTGGCTTAACAGAGACTGATTGGATTGGGATTATATTCATTGGAAATCAGAAGAATGGGAAACATATAAAATAATGAATGAAATGGATAAAACAGAAGTAGAGAGAATGTTTCCACTGGCAGATGAAGCCAGGACAAAAAGGCATCACCTCAAGATTACAGGCAGCAAATTTAGGACTGAATTGAGAAGGAACTTCTTGACCTCTATGGAATTCATTGCCCAGGGAAGTAGTTGATGCTAGTTCAGTAAACGTTTTTAAAGCTAAGGTATTTAAAAGAATTAATTAATTAATTAAGGGATATGGTGAGAACGTTGGTAAATGGTTGTGCGCCCACGAAACGATCAGCCATGATCTTAATGAATGGCAGAGCAAGCTCAAAGGGCAGGACGGCCTTCTCCTGTTCCTAGGTCTTTTGTTGTTATATTTTGCATTCCTCCTGCACTCTTGACTTTCAGGTGCTGGTGTTGGATTAGGATGGACAAAATTAAAATTCACAGAACACCAGGTTATAGTCCAACAGGTTTATTTGGAAGCACTCGCTTTGCAGCTTCTTCCTCAGATGGTTGTGTGATTTTTAACTTTGTGTCTCACTCTTGTAACTGATAAACAGCAACAAAAGCCACAAAGCAGTGCGCATGCTCCAGGCAACAATGGGCCCCTGGTGGTTGATGTCAGCGGAAGGCCAATGGAAAGGCAGGGGCAGAGCTGGAGGACCTGGCGGGGCATTTGGTCCTCCGACCAATCAGACTAAATGAGGGACGGGACTAGACTATACCACGTGATCAACCTCACTGTGGGCGCGGGTGTGCGGGACGTGTGGATGGTGAGCTGTTGGTCAGGAAAGAAATAAACAGCAGGAAGTGGGAGGGAAATGGTGTTGGTATGGGCTGAGAGGTTTTACAAATATTTGGTGCACGTCGGAAGATACAAATTTGAAACTTACAGTCTCGTTTTTGCAGTAAACTGGAAAATAACCTCATCGTGTGATCGCCGCCATCTTTATTCGGGGCAAAGATTCACTGGACACGTGTGCGGCCGCCAGCTTTGTCGGGGGCAAAGTTGAGCGTTGTGTATGTGCAGCCCTCCCTGGTAGAGAGTCATAGGCAGGATTTACACAGAGCACATTCAAACCCAGAGAAATTGATGTTTTTTTTTTCTGGATTTGTTTCTTCATCCATTTAAATGATTTGGATGTGAATAGAGCCGGTACGGTTCGTAAGTTTGCAGATGACACCAAAATTGGAGGTATTGTGGACAGTGATAAAGGTTGTCTCAGAATACAATGGGATATTGATCAGATGGGCCAATGGGCTGCGGAGTGGCAGATAGGGTTTAATTTAGATAAATGTGAGGTGCTGCATTTTAGAAAAGCAAATCAGAGCAGAACTCACACTGAATTGTAAGGTCTTGGAGTGTATTGCTGAACAAAGAGACCTTGGAATGCATGTTCACAGTTCCTTGAAAGTAGAGTCACAGGTAGATAGGATAGTGAAGAAATTGTTTGGGATTCTTCCCTTTGTTGGTCAGAGCATTGAATAAAGGAGCTGTACAGAACATTGGTTAGGCCACTTTTGGAATATTGTGTGCAATTCTGGTCTCCCTCTTATCAGAAAGAGGCACTGAAACATGAAAGGTTTGAGAATTGATTTTTTAAGGATGTTGCCAGGGTTGGAGGATTTGAGTTGCAGGGAGAGGCATAATAGGCTGGGGCCATTTTCCCTGGAGTGTCATAGGCTGAGGTGTGATGTTGAAGAGGTTTATAAAATCGTGAGGGGCATGGATAGCGTAAATAGACAAGGTGTTTACCCTGGGGTGGTGGAGCCCAGAACTAGAGGATATAGGTTTAGGGTGAGAGGGGAAAATTCAAAAGAAGCCTAAAGGGCAACCAAAATTGTAACATTTAAAAGGCATTTAATAGGAAGGGTTCAGAGGGATGTCGGTCAAGTGCTGGCAAATGGGAATAGTTTAGGTTAGAATATCTGGTTTGCATAGATGGGTTGGACTGAAGAGTCTGTTTTTGTGCTAGACATCTCTGACTGTGGGATCATAAAAGTGAACACTGCTCTGATTCACCTCTGGGCTCCTTGATGTCCACTTGTTCATTATCTAGCTTCCTCAGTCTGACATGTGTATTTTTGCCATGTTTAGTATTTTACTCCTACGTTCACAGATCTTTTTGTAAATGGATTGTCCACTGCTGCCCAACTCCTGACCGTATGCTGCTCCATTATCAGGTTATTTTTTCCACAATATCTTTGACAGTCAAGAATTTTTGCCAATAGTGAGTGGATTTTTCTTCCATTTCTGAGAGTCAAATTCTGCACCGTTTTCATTCCCTATAATTCATATTGCACTCCCAGAAACATGATGTGTATTTCTCCTTCCACAGATACCAGTGATCATTGCCAAAGCCGTGTTGCTTGTGGAGAGGGTGATGTTTGACTTCCTTGTACAGCTGCAGTTTGAATGGTGAAGGCGCTCCCACAACGTGGTTGGGTAAGAGACATTACAGATTATTCACTCAGCGATCGTGAAAAGTAGAAGATATCTGTACAAATCAACATGTTTTTAATTTCACAAAAACATTGAGAACTTTTGACATAAGGCCACAGCTGGAGAATATTATGTCCAGTGACCAAAACCATTGCCAAATAAGCAATTTTTCAGGAATGCCTTAAAGGAAGAAAGCAGATCTTAGAGGGTGGGAATTCCAGACCGTGTTGCCTTGGAATCTATAGAAACAGTCACACAGCTGAACTCAAAAATAAACACATCATTGGGAGTCTAAACTAAAATGAGTTATTGAGATATGAAAGGGTGTGTGTTGCAGGAATATAGGAATGATTACAGCCAGGAATTAAGTCAAGGATGTGAAAGTAAATTGTTGTTGCTTATAAATGGGAGCCTTTTGATGGATCAGCAAGTTCTGGTACAAGTGAGCACTTGGGCGGTAGAGTTTTAAATATTCTGGAGATTATAGGGAGGGTGATTGTGGGATGCTGGCCAGGAGTGAGTTTAGATAATGAAATCTAGAGTTAACAAAATGAATGAATGAGAGTTTCAGTAAATGAGCTGAGACTGTGGTGATGTCAGGTAATATCACTGAAGTCGAAATAGTGGTCTTGGAGTGGGACTGGGCTATCACCCTCACCTCACCTCTGGAATTCAGCTGTTTGTCAGTTTGTGAATCAAGTCTGTAACAAGATCAGGAACTGAGTGGCCCTGACAGACCCCAAACTGGGTGTCACAGAAGGTTATTGCTGAGCAGCTGCGTGACAGCACTGTTGATGACACCTTCCATCACTTCACTGCAAGCGAGTGCGGACTGATGGAGGGAAATTGGCTGGGTTGGCTCTGTCCTGCGTTTTTGTGTTCAACATCCCTGAGAAATGTTCCACAATGTCAGTAGGTGCCAGTGCTGGACTTGGTGGGCAGCAAGTTCTGGAGCACAGCCATCAGTATTATTGCCACAATGTTGGTAGGGCTGACAGCCTTTACACTACTTCTCCATTTCTTGATCTTATTTGAAATAAGTTTTCAACCAAATTGATTCACATCTGTGATGTCAGGGACCAATGTAGAAGGCTCATCCACTTGGCACTGCTGGCTGAAGATTGCTGCAAATGCTGTTGTCTTGTCTGTTGCATGGATGTGTGAGACCCCTCCATCAGTAAGGGTGGGGATATCTGTGATGCTTCCTGCAGTGAGTTGTTTAATTGTCCATCACCATTCCTGACTACGTGTGGCAGAACTGCAGAGCTCAGATCTGATCCATTGGTTGTTGGATCACATTGTTCTATTTGGTGTTGCTTGTGCTGTTTGGCATGTAGGTTGGGTAGCTTCACCAGGTTGGCACCACATTTTTAGGTATGCCTGGTATTGCTCTTGGCATGCCCTGCGGAACTCTCCATTGAACTAAGGTTGATCCCTTGGCTTGATGTTAATGGTTGAATGGGGAATATACCAGGCCATGAGATTTCAGATTGGGCTGGAGTACAGTTCTGCTGCTGTTTTGGCCCACAGTGAGACAGAAGATGCAGGGTAAAGAGGGCTGATTGTGTTGTTGTAATTTCCAGTGCATTGGTAGCTGTAATGTGGTCCATCCAGTTTCATTCCTTTGTTGAGACTGTGCAGTGATTAATACAAATGAGTGATTTGATGGGCCACTGTCAGGGATGCAACTTTTAAAAAAATGTTTTGTGATTTACACATGAAAGATGTGAAACTATCGTGGTATTCAAACAGATGAAAGATTCAACAGACAATCAAGGTATTTTTCAATGGGTAATTTCATTTACATCACACTAAACTTTTGCTATGAATTCTGTGCCTCAGAATTGTGCCCTCCACAATCACCTGATGAAGGAGCGTCGCTCCAATAGCTAGTGTGCTTCCAATTAAACCTGTCGGACTATAACCTGGTGTTGTGTGATTCTTAACTTAGAATATTACAGCACTACTAACAGGACTGCATGTAAACAGGCTCAGTCCAGTTAATCAATACATTCGGAAGGATTTCCTCCAAGTTTGATGGCACAATATTCGTCAAAACCGTCAACTTCAACCTGCAATATTGTTATTAACAAAAACTTCAGGCTGACACAAAGCTCCCCACCCCACTGCAATGTGGTAACCGGGCCCGGCCCAGGAACTGGAACTGGGACATTTGTGGACTGTGATCTCAAAGGAAGGGAGCAAACACAATTCTGACAGATTAGTCCTCAAAGATGAGTAGCAAGTTTGAGACAAGGCAGGTGGTATACCATCTTGCACTCAGCTTAATTGCATTTCTTATTTACAATCGTGTTTTGCAAAGTATAAAGAACTGTGCGTTTTTTTTTCATGGTTGGGGAGTTTTATCCGCGTTGATCACAATTGCTGCCTCTCGCTCCCCAAGTCAAATCATAGGATCGATAACAAAACAATAAACTGCAGGTGCTGGAGATCTGAACCCCAGAAACAAAGTGCTGGAGAAACTTAGCCGTTCTGAGGGCATCGGTGAAGAGAAAAAATGTTACATTTCAATTTCAATGACTCTTCGTCTGAATGGACAAATGGTCATGAGACTTGGAGCTTACAATGTTTTCCCCCTCAGAGATGCTGCTGGACCTGCGGTTCTCCAACATTGTGCTTTTTATATTGAACTGTATTTACAAACAGATCGGAAAAATACTAATCTGCAAAAGTGAAAGGTTCATTGCAAACATGAGCATAGTTTCCACACTTGAGTTACACAAGCACGTCTCAGTTTAAAAACAAGATTTAACTCAAAGTAACATTCCATCTCAAAATTAGCCGAGTTACACCAGTAATAAAGCTCATCCACCCAATGAGGCACTTCAGCACAACATCCTGCAGTGTTGCACACAGCCACTTTTACCAAAGAATGATCACGTCACAAAATTGAAGGCCAAGAGCATGTCTCTTTAAAGGAGCTGAAGTCAAACTCAATTTTTGGAAGGATTTTTATTAAACCTGATTGAACATTTAAATCTCAGGGCATAATCTTTGCTTTTTTAAACAAAAAGTGTGGGAAACATCCCACACCTTGCTAAAGGTTCAGTTTGGCCTGATACATAGAGCCAAAGGTCAAGCAAACATCACACTTTCCATTCACTTTTACAAAGGGCTGACATCACATTTCTTCAGGATTTAAAGTATTTTATAAATTGTTTGTAAAATCATTTGTCACGATAAAGAACTGGACAATAAATATCATTGTATACAATTAGAGTGAAGCCTGTGACAACAGATTTAGCTTTGGAGGGCAGTGTATGCGCATTCTAAATTCTGGGAGCACTTTGGGAGACTGCTCCCAGATGGTGATAGTGAGCACATCTGGAATGCACTGTTTAGATTTGGGAATCCTTGGGAGACAATCTGTGGTTTCACTAATACTTGGCTTGCGTTGTTGGTGTACAGTAAGCAATTCATAAAGTTACTTATGTATTGTTGTTGACTACCTGAATGGTATTCAAATCTGCCAGGTTGCCTTCAATAGTGTGAATGCATTTATTGTAAATATTTGGAATATTCCAGAACTGCCCAGTGCTTGGCAAATTCAGGGGGGACAAAAAAATCACATTGAGTAATTAAGAATCCAAGAGGACGTAACCACTGAATTATTCAATTCAAATAGTTAAATGGAGTGTTCACATTTAAAATACCTGTTATCCATATGAATAGATGGACTGACAGAATTGGGACCAAATTCCTGGCTGGGGCATGTGAAATGTGTTTTGATAAAGTCACCTGCATTTACCAACAATAATTTGGCAAACTCGGAAATTTAAAAAACAATACGAGCTTCATTGGTGCTCCAGTCGGGTCTCAAGCTCTGTGAAAAAATAACAATGTTCAGGTTTATTGCATACACTCTGAAACACATGTTCCTTCTACAGATCCTGCAAGTTTCCCCAATGAGCATAGTCCATCGAAATGATGTGGCTAACTTTGGCCAACTCATTTCTTTCCGAGCCTCTATCGCCTGAAGAGTGACCAGAAGCAATTACTCCACAAATGTGGGAACATTACTGACGAGGATTTTTTTCCTTCAGAATTGACTTCCATATATTCAGTGCCCAGAACAGATAAAAAGCTTGTTACCTTATATAGAGCAATGATTCAGTGGGAGTAAAACGCTAACCTTTTCTTGCTTAATAATCACGCTGCCTAAATTTTAAACATGAACACTTCTTAATAGTTCACCAGATCCTGACGAAATATTTTGTGTGAAACAAATCACATGATACATAGTTATTCAGATAATAAAACAAGTTTGTTCATTGAAGAACCCAGAGGAAAAGGTCATGAAATAATGAGAGTTTGATATACCTCAATCATCACTTCAAGTGCATTCTCTGCATAAATTCTCCTTTTCTCCTCGAAGTATTTAACGTCTTGAATAATTGAGAGAATGAAGTCACAATTGTACAACACACAATCAGACCCTTCAGTCCAACTTGCCCATGCTGATCAGATATCAAAAATTAATCTAGTCCTATTTGCCAGCATTTGTTCCATATCCATCTTAAACCCTTTCTACTGATTATCAGTTTATTTTACTTTATCAGCACTTGAAATACTGACATTTTTTTTCTCCCAATATTGGTTTAAGAAATCATAAGTTCATTCATCCAAGTTAATTTTGTAATCTTTCACAAAGAAACAAGTGAGAACAACATATAGCTGAGCACAAAACAAAATACTGCAGCTGAGTGTTATCTGGGAACACTCTAAAGGTGAGCCACTGATACTGCACAAGTTTGTCAGCACAATTTCAATTACTGACAATAATTTAGTAATGTCTTAGCCTTCACACAGTTAAGGTAAATGTGAGATATCTGAATTTCATGAATTGGTTCCCATTGCACTGTGATCAACAAAACTTATTCTTGGTTTAATCTACTCAAAGAAGCTGGACATCAGAGACGAAAACTTTCATGCTGGAAAAGCACAGCAGGTCAGGCAACATCCGAGAAGCAGGAGACTTGATGTTTCAGGCATAAGCCCTTCATCAGGAATCACAGGCTACAGAAAAATAACTGGCATAGACTTATGCCAATACATATGTAGAAGGGTCAGAGTATGTTACTATCAGATTAGAGACTAATTTCAGAATTGGTACCATTCAGTGCAACATTTCAGTATGATATTTACATATGTACCTAAAGGAGAAGTTGTCTAAAATTACAAGCTCTAGAATGATTATAGAATTAAACCTGGAAATAAAGCTGGTGAACAAGAATGGCAAAGTGAAGTCCCATCAGTATCGCCTTGGACAGTTTCAAGTAAGAATTTGACAACAGGGTTGCCACTTTGGTGTAACCTGCAGTCTGGCCAAATTGCAGCAAAAATCTGTTCAATTTTATCTGCAAACTATTGAATGCAAAATCGTCATTGCACAATAATGAGGCAGCATTTTCGGATGTCATTTTTAACATTATTTTTAACGTTACTCACAATTAAGAGTGATCACTTGGTGCTGTCTGCACAACACAGTACAAAAAGGAATTAACAAAAAAAATTTCTAACCCCAATTCAGAGTCACTAATTCATTGATATTGCATGGGTCCAGCATTTATAAGTAATCAATTTTTAAAAATAAATACAGATACATTTACTAACTATATTGGAGTACAGTCAAGTTTCTTACTGAACAGTGACAGGATTGGACAGAGTCCGCATGGATTTAAGTACTTAGCAAATCTACTGAAAGAATCTACAGAATATTAAAGTAAGAAATTGCAGGACATTTAGAAAAGCTTATCATTAAACATGGTAGACTGGGTTTTGTGAAAGAGAAATTATATTTGACAAATTTGCGACAGTTCATTGAGGAGATAACAAGCAGAGCTGATAAAGGGCAATCCAATGATGTTCTGTATTTGGATTTTAAAAATGCAAATGATAAGGTGCTACATAAAAGTTAATTGCACAATTTAGGAGCTCATGGTATCAGGGTAATGTATTAGCATGGACTGAGGATTGGTTAACCACACTGGCTGTTGTTGAGTCCTCACTTGAAGTACTGTATACAATGTTAGCTCCCATATTTAATAAAGGATAAACCAACATCAGAGACCATTCAAAATAAGGTTCACTTAGCTGCTTTGAGGACAAAAGGGTTCACCTATCAAGAATAGATATGCAGGGGTGATCTTATGGAAACAAGATTCTGATGAGTTTGACAGGGTGGATGTTGACTAGATCTTCTAGCACCAGTGAAGTCTCAAACCAGGGGACATTACATAAGGGAACATTCATTTTAGAAAAAGTACAGAATTTTTTCTCTCAGTGAATGGCTAGAATTTTCTCGCCCAAACTTTTGTGAAAATTAAATGTGGGAGGGGAATGGTTGGGTTCCTCTTTGGAGGGTTGTTCTGGCTTGTTGGGCTGAAGGGCCTGTTTGTTTCCACACAGTAGGGAATCTATGATTCAATCACAAATTATTTTAAAAGAGGGCAGATAGATTTTTGAAATATTGAGCAGTTGAGGGCTATGTAGATCAAGCATAAAAGAGGTGTTGAGGTCTGGGTTGGCCAAGCCATGATCTGATAGAATGGGGGAACAAGCTGAAGGGAATGAATGCCCTACTCCTGCACCGATTCCTTGAGGGTCCATTTCATGTTTTTTTTGTTTCCAAAGAAGAGCGTGATACAATGTGCTAAAGATCTCAGATGTGAAAATGGGGTGTTTATGTACTGATTCAGAAGGCATTGATTCATCAATCACAGCTATACAGTCATGAGTAGGAAGGCAATTCCCTCCATGAATAAAGGAAATCTACTGCAGAGCTCACACAAAGGGAATTCTTACCCTCAGTAAACTTTCCCATCACATTACCCAACATATCAGCTAAAGCAGGACACACTGCGCATGCTCTAGCCAACAAAGGAACCCCAGGTGATTGATGTCAGCACCGGACCAATGAAAGGACGGTGGGCGGAGCTGGATGACCTAGCGGGATGTTGGTCCTCCAACCAATCAAAGTGAATGAAGGGCGGAGCTAAACTAAACCATGTGATCCCCCCTCGCGCGCGGCGCAGAGTCGCTGTAATGAATGCTCGGGAAGTTATGGAGAGAAAGGATACGGTAAGGAAAGAAATAAACGGGGAACTGGAGAAAAACTGTGTTGCTATGAGCGGAGAGGTTTTACAAACAAATTGTGCACGTCGGAAAACACAAATTTGAACGTCCCAGTCCCTTGTTTGCAGTAAATGGGGAATGGCCTCAGCGCGGCTGCAGGCCTGAGTGAGCGCCGCCATCTTTATTCGGGACAACGATTCACTGGACACGTGCGGAACCGCCATCTTTGTAGGGGGCAAGGTGCAGCCAGGCGCATGTGCAGACTTTCTCCAGTTTAGAGTCATTGGGGTCATAGCAGCCAATACTGCTCTGATTCACCTCTGGGCTCCCTCATCACCACTTTGTCAATATCTAGCTTCCTCAGTCTCGAACCATGGGTGTATTTTTGGTCTGTTTACGACTGTATTGTTACTTTTATAGACCCTTTGTAAAGGAGTTTTTCACTGCGGCCCAGCCTCTGACCATGTGCTGCTCTATTATCAGATTATTTTCTAAAATATTTTTGACAGTCAAGAATTCTTTTTTCCAATAAGCAAGTGTATTTTCCTTCCATTTCTGACTATCAAATTCTGCACCATTTTCATTCCCTGTAATGCATTTTGCATTCCCTGAAACATCAACTGTGTTTCTCCTTCCACAGATACCAGTGATTAATGCCAAAGCCCTGATGCCTGTGGAGAGGATGATGTTTGACTTTCTTGTACAGCTGCAGTTTGTGTGGTGCAGGTGCTCTCACAGTGTGGTTGAGTAAGTGGCATTATAGGTTATTTTCAAATCATCACTGTTGCTGAATGAATAATGTCCAAATCAACAACAGTTCGTATTTTTATTATCATGCTTATAATTTCACAAAAATACTATTGAGAACTTTAGACATAAGGCCAGAGATGGAGATATTAGGTCAGGTGACCAAAAGCATTGCCAAAAAGCAGGTTTTGAGGGATGTCTTAAAGATGGAAAGCAGACCTGTGAGGTTTTGGCTGCGAATTTCAGATCATGCTGCTTCAGCAAATGTAGAAATAGCCACACAGGTGAAGTAATGAATTAACAAATGGTTGGGAGTCTCGAAGTAAATGGGTTGTCAAGGTCTCAAAGTGTGTGTGGTGCAGGGAGCTAGGGATTATCACATTCTGGATCAGTGGTGCTGGAAGAGCACAGCAATTCAGGCAGCATCCGAGGAGCTTCGAAATCGACGTTTCGGGCAAAAGCCCTTCATCAGGAATAAAAGCAGAGAGCCTGAAGCGTGGAGAGATAAGCTAGAGGAGGGTGGGGGTGGGGATAGAGTAGCATAGAGTACAATAGGTCAGTGGGGGATGAGATGAAGGTGATAGGTCAGGGAGGAGAGGGTGGAGTGGGTAGGTGGAAAAGGAGCTGGGCAGGTCGGACAAGTAAGCAAATGTGGCTGTAGTAGCGGGTTTGTTTCAGGACGTGGTTGAAGAGCTTCAGGGCAGAGGAAATGACCTGGGAGTTGCAGTGGGAGAGAGACTCCCTGAGATTCTTGTAGAGAGAGGAAGAAAACTTCTTCAAGGCAGGCATCCTTGTAGAGGATTCGCAGTAGGGATAATACCTTCGGGATTATCACAGCCAGGAATTAAATCAAGTGTGAGAATTTTAAATTGAGGGATATTGGCCAGGTGCTGGCAGGTGAGACTAGATTGTGTTGGGGTATCTGGTCGGCATGGATGGGTTGAACCGAAGGGTCTGTTTACTTGCTGTACATCTCTATGGCTGTATGCTGTTGATTCTAATTAGGAGCCTTTTGATGAATCAACAAGCAGCGATTAAGACTTTCTTGAGATTACAGGGAGGTTGAATGTGGGAAGCTGGCCCTGAGTGTGTTTGGAAAACGAAGTCTGGAGATAACACACGATGGATGAGAGTTTCAGTATATGAGCTGAGAGGAGGGTGGAATCAGCTCGAATTAGTGGTCTTGGAGTGGGACTGAGCTGTCACTCTCACCTCACCTCTGGGATTCAGCTGGTTGCCAGATTGTGAATCAGGGCGGTACCACAATCGGGACCCGAGTTGCCATGGTGGAGCCTAAAATGAGTGTCGCTCAGCTGGCTGTTGCTGAGCAGCTGCTGCTTGGTAGCCCTGTAGATCACATTTTCCATCACTTTACTGCTGATTGAGTGTGGACTGACAGAGGGAAATTGCCTGGGTTGGATTGCCCTGTGTTGTTGTGTTGAACATCCCTGGGCAACCAGCCAGTGCTGGACCGGTACATGGCTTGGTGGGTGGCAAGTTCTGGAGCACAAGCCATCAGTATTATTGCCAGAATGTTGGCAGGGCCCGTAGCCTTTGCACGACTTTACCATTTCTTGATGTTATTCAAACAGAATCGATCTGGCTTAAAACTCACATCTGTGATGTTAGAGACCACTGGAGAAGGCTGAGATGGATCATCCCACTTTGCACTTCTGGCTGAAGATTGCTGCAAATGCTGTCATCTTATCTGGTGCATGGGTGTGTGAGGCCCCTCCATCAGTAAGGGTGGGCATTTCTGTGATGCTTCCTCCAGTGAGTTGTTTAATTGTCCATCACCGTTCACAACTGGGTGTGGCAGAACTGCAGAGTTCCGATCTGATCCATTGGATGTAGGATCACTTAGCTCTGTTGCTTGCTGCTGATGCTGTTTGATATGCAAGTAGTTCCGTTTGATAGCTTCACCAGGTTGGCACTTCAGTTTTAAGTCTGCCTGGTGCTGCTCATGGCATGCCCTCTTTTCCTGTCCATTGTGATGGGTGAGACCGGGATTTACAAACCCATGAGATTACAGATTGTGCTGGAGTACAGTTCTACTGCTGTTGATGTCCCACAGTGCCTCAGAGATATCCAGTTTGAGATCCTACATCTGTTCAAAGTCTGTCCCCATTAGAACGGTGATAGTGTCACTCAACACAATGGAGGTTTTTCTCAACTTTAAGCCAAGACTTTGTCTCCAAAGGAAATGTGTGATGGTCGCTCTTACTGATACTGTCATGGACAGATGTATCTGCAGTTGGTCAATTCATAACAATGAGATCAAGTATGTTTTTCCCTCTTGTTGGTTCCCTCACCACCCGCTGCAGACTCAGTTGAGCAGCTATGTCCTTTAGGACCTGGCCAGCTCAGTCAGTAATTCTGTTGCAGAACTAGTCTCGATTGTGGACCTTGAAATCCTGTACCCAAGAGTACGTTTGACACCATTTTATTGCCTGAGTGCTTCCTCCAAATGTTGTTCAACATGAAGGAGAACTGATCCATCAGCCAGTACAGTATATGGTAATCAGCAGGAGCCATGAGACATCCTGGTCTCCGGAGTCAATGCTGTGTACTCCTAGGGCAAATCCTCCCTGTCTGTACACCACTGTGCCACCACCTCTGCCTGGTCTGTCCTGCCGGTGGGACAGGACATATCCAGAGATTTCAGGAGAAAGGGAACACTGCAGATGCTGGAGATCAGAGTCAAGAGTCTGGTGCTGGAAAAGCACAGCAGGTCAGGCTGATGAAGGGCTTAGGCTCGAAACGTCGATTCTCCTGCTCCTCTGATGCTGCCTGACCTGTTGTGCTTTTCCAGCACCACACTCTCGACATCTAGATATGGTGATGGTGGTGTCTGGTCATTGTCTGTAAGGGATGATTCCGTGAGTATGACTATGTCAGGCTGTTCCTTGACTAGTCTGTGAGACAGCTGTCCACATTTTGGCACCAAAAACCATATGTTAGTGAGGAGGACGTTGCACCATCTAGAGGGCTGATTCTGTGGTTGTAATTTCTGGTGCCTTCTTAGATGCCACATGGTCCATCCAGTTTCATTCCTGTGTTGAGACTTTGCAGTGAGTAGTACAGTGAGTAGCTGGCTGGGCTGCTGTCAGGTTGGCAGGATTTTTTTCGCCATTGACAATGGTTTCATGGAGATCAGGAGATTCCTAATACGTTGTTTTTTCTCTTGAATTCAGATTCCACCATCTGCCAAGATGGGATTCGAACCAGGACTTCAGTCATTTGTTTTAATATTCTGGATAAAAGCTGAATACATCAGGTTTGTTCACTCATTTTAAATATCACTAACCCTGGTTTTGTTTCTTTGTGAAACACTGTCCATCATCCTGTCTCCTCCATCCTCCCCTCCAACAATGAGTGAGGAGCACATGGAGTTTCTCTGTCACTGAGACTGAGATAATCCGATCTGCTGTTTCTCTCCCTCCCACTAGCCCACTGAGCCAAACTGCCTCAGGTGATGTTCCTGGTTTTTGTCCTAAACCTACATCTTTCTCCATCTCTTGTCAAGCCTTATCAGAGCTTAACTTGACCCTTTACTCTAATCTCACTAAACTCACTTTCCAACACTCTTTCCTCCGCTGCCGCCTCATCACCCTCCCTCGCCAATTCATAGATATTGTTCCTTGTTCTGTCTGTTGGTCTTTTCTGGTTATGTCCTTCTCTCCCATTCTGTGAAAAACTAATATTTGACCTCACTGTTGTTGGAAAATCCTGCTTCATCTCCACTCTCCATTTCCTTGCATTTGGTGTCCCTCAACGATCTATCCTTGGTCTCTCCTCTATCTCACGTACATAGTGCCAGGAGGTGATATCGTCCAAAAACACTGTGTTAGGTTTGACATGTACACTGACGATGCCCAGCTCTCCCTCCCCATCATCCCTCTCCATTACTCTACTGTTACTCAGTTATCAAACTGCTTATCACATTCCCACTACTCGATTAGCTGCAGTTTCCTCCAATGAAACATTGTCACGGTTAAACCCATTGCCTTACCTTTACCTTTCTGCTGAGCCCCTCCCTCTCACTGGGAACTCTCTGAGACAGAACTACATTCTTCACAATATTGCTGTTATATCTGACCCCAAGATGACCTTCTGATCAGACATCCACACAATTACAACACCAGGAATTCCAGTCTCTTAAACGTTGCTTTTCTCCACCTCACCCCAGCTCCATTGCCACTGAAACCCGTTACCCGTGTCTGTGTCGCCTTAACCTTGAATCCAAAACAGAACCCTTGATTCCGTGACTCAGAATCTGGTTTCAGACTCCCCTCTCAGTATTTACCCTCAGACACATCCTCTCTGTATTTATCCTGTCAAACCCCTAAAGAATCCCATCTGTCCCAATGAGATCACCTCTCTTTCTCCAAAATCCAGTGAGTAGAATCCCAACCTTTTCAGCCTTTATTTAAAAGATAATGCCTCCAAACCAGGGATCATCTCATTGAATCTTCCCTGAAATGCCTCCAATAAAGTGACATATTTCCTTATCTAAAGGGACCAAAACTGTTCTCATTACTGCAGATATGGTGGTCTCACCAGCACTTCCACACGTTACTCTCAGGTATATATTCCAAACTCTAATACTAAAAACCTTTGAAACAAAACATTCCATTCCCCTTCCTGATTCCCTGTTGTAACTGTGTGGTAGCTTTCTGTGTTTCCTGAACAATTACCCCTGGTCCCTTTGTTGTGCAGCTTTCTACAGTTTTCACCATTTAAATAGTACTTTGTTCTTTTATTATCTCCTCCAAACTGAGCAACTTCCCATTTTCCAAGTTACGCCCTATCTGGCAACTTGTTGCCCCCTTCTCCTGTGCATCTCTCTCTTTTCATAATCCTCCTAGACATTTTTACAGTTATGC
Source organism: Chiloscyllium plagiosum (assembly GCF_037043375.1). Lineage (NCBI taxonomy): Eukaryota > Metazoa > Chordata > Chondrichthyes > Orectolobiformes > Hemiscylliidae > Chiloscyllium > Chiloscyllium plagiosum. The sequence continues at coordinate 41,688,731 of NW_028270178.1, forward strand.
CTTTTCTAGGAGATATCCCCCCTTCCCATTCTTCCAAACATTTACTGGGAGCACTGGGCAGTGGGAAGCAGACAGAGTTGCTATCTTTTTAGGGATACGCTTTGGAGTGATTGAGAGGATCTTCCTACCCATTGGTCAGGATGGAGACAACTTGCCCATCGTTAGGCATTAGCCTTTCACACCCATGTCTTATTGATGAGGCAGAGCGGAAGCACGGAATGAAAGAAAAGAAAGTAATTCTTGTTCCCCATATCTCACTGACGCTTGGATCATTTTCTCCAATGTGTCAAAGAACTGCTGTGTTCAGTCACATGAGATCTCAAGTTGGAATCTCCTAGAAACCCACAGATTTCCCCCTTAGTTGGCTGCTGATGTCATCAAGGGTAATATGTACAATCATCCTGGGCCACAAGGAGGGAATGGTGTGGGTTTCTAACTTGAACTGGTAGTGACAGATTTTATAAACTTGTATTACAGGATATTACAGGTGGACATTCAGATGGTAATCTTAGTAAATATTCTGCTAAACTCTGATTGAATTACTCAGTATATCAGGATCTGGATATTTGCATTGTGTTCCAGATAAATCCCATTTGCTGCTTAAAAATTCTCCTTTGAATCATCGCATTCTCGCAAAAGGTCTCCCCAAACCTTCAATGTGTCATGTAATCCTTTTATGATGACATGATGAGTATAAGGTTTATTATTCGAATGTGTAATTTTTGTATAAGGATGTCTCAGAGAGGGAGCTGAATATTCTTAAAGGGGAGAATAACCATTTTGAGGGGAGGATGTTGTTTATTGGTATCAATGACATAGGAATAGAAGAGTTCACATTATTGGATCATTGGAATCTCTTGTGGGGTAGAATTGACCTCCATCAGAAGGATGGATTGTACCTGCACTGGAAGGGAACAGTTGCTCGTGCTATTCAGGAGGCATTAAACCAGTGAAGGAATGTGGGTAAACCCAGAGAGAGAGTGAGGAAGAGCTAAGTCTGAGGCTGGTACAGTTCAGACGTCAAACAGTCAAGGAAGACAAGGGCAAGGCACAGAATGAGCAGTTACACTGCATTTATTTCAATGCGGGAGGCCCGATAGGTCGGGCAGAGGAGCTCAGGGTATGGTTTTGAACATGGCACTGGGATATTATAGCAATTACAGAGGCATGACTCGGGGATGGATAGGACCAGCAGCTTAATGTTCCAGTGTATAGATGCTACAGCAAAGATAGAAAGGGGGCAACAGAGCAAGGGGAGAGATATTTTTGATTAGGGATAACATTACAGCTGGGATTCAAGAGAGTATTCCTGGGAGTACATCCAGACAGGTGATACAGGTGGGACACTGAAATAAGAAAGGGATGATCTCCTTATTGGGATGGTACTATTGACCCCCCTTCCCCAATAGTCAGCAGGGAGTTGAGAAGCAAATTTACGAAGAGATCACTTCTCTGTAAGAATAGTATGGTTATGTACAAGACTTGACCTTCTTTGTTATTCATTCACAGGATGAGGGTGTCACTGGCTAGGCCCAAAGGGCAGTAAAGAGTCAGCCACATTGCTGTGGGTCTGGAGTCACATGTCGGCCAAACCAGGTAAGGATGGCAGATTCCTTCCCTGAAGGATATTAGCGAATCTGATGAGATTTTTTTTCGCAATAATCAACAATGGATTCATGGTCTTTCATAGATTCTTACTTCCAAATTTTTATTGAATTCATATTCCACTCTCTGCCGTGAAGGGATCCAAACCCTGGGCCCCAGAATGTTATCTGGGTGTCTGGATTATCCATCTAGTGATAATCTCACTAGGCCATTTGGCAGGGTGAGTGACTGAGGTATCCGTGGGGCAGCACATCAGCACCAAAGATCCCATGGTCTCTGCGGAAGATAGAAAGGGCTGGGGAGGGAGATATATCCCTGGTGATGGGGTCTGACTGTAGGTAGCGGACATAGCAAAGGTTAATGGAGATTAGTGGGTGGCAGGTGAGGACTGGGGGGTTATATTCTTATTGTGGTTGGAGGGGTGGGGGGAAGGCGGAGGTACAGGAAGTGGAGGATATGCATTGGAGCGCATTGTTGATCAAGTGGGAGGGAAATCCGGTCCTTGAAAGAGGAAACCTTTCTGGGATGTCCTGGAGTGGAATTGCGTCTGCTGGGAGCAGATGTGGCAGAGGCGGAGGGATTGGGAGTACAGGATCACGTTTTTACAGTAATATACTCGAGGGTAATCAGGAGAGCAAAAAGGGGACTTGAAATATCTCTAGGAAATAGTTTAAGGAGAATCCAAAGAGATTCTACAAATACATTAAGGATAAAATAATAACCGGACAGAGAATAGATCAACAAGGCCATCTATGGAATAACAGGAAGTGGGAGAAATACTATGCTATTCTATTCTAGAGAGTTTGGAGAAATAAATAGTGATAACTTGAAAAGTGTCTATATTACAGAGGAGGAAGTACTGGATGTCTTAAACAGTAACAAGGTGGATAAATCCCTGGGACCTGATCAGGTGTATCCCAGAAATTTGTGGAAAGCTAGGAAGGTGATGGCAGTGCCCCTCCCTGAGGTATTTATTTCATTGTTTGTGACAGGTGAGGTGCTGGAAGATGGGTGGCCATTATTTAAAAAAGGTGGTAAGGAAAGGCCAGGGAACAAGAGAACAGTCCACCTAACGTCAGTGGTAGGTAAGTTGTTGGAAGGGATTCTGAGGGACAGGATTTTCATGTATTTGGAAAGACGAGGATTGATTAGGGATAGCTAACATGGCTTTGTGTGTGGAAAATTCTATCTCTCTAACTTGATTGAGTGTTTTTGAAGATGTGACAAAGATGGTTGATGAAGGCAGACTGTGGACGTTGTCTATATGGACACTGAACGATGTTCCACAAAGCAGACTGGTTAGCAAGGTTAGATAACATGAAATGGCGGGAGAACTAGCCATTTGGATACAAAACTGGCTTGAAGGTAGGAGGCAGAGGGTGGTGATGGAGGGTTGCTTTGCGGACTGGAGGCCTGTGAGCAGCATTGTCCTGCAGAATGGATATTGGGTCCTGAAATAAATGACTTGGATGAGAATATGAGATATGGTCAGTGGGTTTACAGAAGACACCAAAATTGGAGGTGTAGTGGACAATGAAGAAGGTTAGTTCAGAATGCAACAGTATCTTGACCAGATGGGCCATTGGAGCGAGGAATGGCAGACTGGGTTCAATTTAGACAAATGTAAGCTGTTGGAGTTTGGAAAGGCAAATCAGGGCAGGACTTGTACACTTAATGGTAAAGTCCTTGGGAATGTTGCTGGACATAGAGACCATGGAGTGCAGGTTCATTGTTCCTTGAAAGTAGAGTCGCAAGTAGGAAGACTAGTGAAGGTGGGGTTTGGTATGCTTATATTTATTGGTCAATGCACTGAGTACAGAAGCTGGGACGTCAAATTGTGGTTGGACAGGACATTGATTAAGCCATTTCAGGAATTATGTTTTAAGTTCGAAATTCCCTGGTCTTGAAAGGATGTTGTGAATCTTGAAAGAGTTCAGACAAGATTAACAAAGACTTTGTTAAGGTTGGAGGATTTGGGCAACAGGGAGAGGCTGAATAGGCCAGGGTTAATTTCCCTGGAGAGTCAAAGACTGAGAGGTGACTTCATGGAGATTTATAAAATCATGAAGGGCATGAATAAGGTGAGCAGCCGGTGTCTTTCTCCCCCAGGTTAGGTGGGTTTAAGATAAGATCACATGGGCTTACGTTGAGAGGGCAAAGATTAAAAACGGATCTAAGGGGTAAAGTTTTCAAGCTGTGTGTGGTGTATGTGTGGAATGAGCTGCCAGATGAAGTAGTGGAGGCTGATACAATTACAACATTTGAAAAACATCCGATTGGGTACATGAATAGGAAGAGTTTCCAATGATACGGACCTATAGCTGGCAAATGGGGCTCCATTTGTTGAGGATTCCTAGTTGGCATGGACAAATTTTTTGTTCAATGTGTGCAGGAGAGTTTCCTGACACAATATGTAGACAGGCCAACAAGAGGTGAGGCCATACTGGATTTGGTTCTGGGTAACGAACCAGGCCAGGTGTTAGAATTAGAGGTAGGTGAGCACTTTGGGGATAGTGACCATAATTCGGTGATTTTTACTCTCGTGATGGAGAGGGATAAGTGTGTACTACAGGGCAAGAGTTATAGCTGGGGTCAGGGAAATTATGATGCGGTGAGGCATGACTTAGGATGTGTGGCTTGGAAAAGTAGACTCCAAGGCAAGGGTGTAAATGATATGTGGAGCTTGTTCAAGGAGCAACTATTGAGTGTCCTTGATAATTATGTACCTGTCAGGCAGGGAGGAAAGGGTCGTGCAAGGGAGCCGTGGTTTAATAAGGAATTGAAATCCCTTGTTAAATGGAAGAGGGCGGCCTATCTCAAGATGAGACGTGAAGGTTCAATTGGGGCGATTGAGAGTTATAGGGTAGCCAGGAAGGACCTGAAGAGAGAGCTAAGAGCAGCAAGGAGGGGACATGAAAGGTCCTTAGTCGGTAGGATTAGGGAAAACCCTAAGGCTTTCTATAGGTATGTTAGGAATAAAAGAATGACTAGGGTAGGAATAGGTCCAGTCAAGGATAGTAGTGGAAAGTTGCGTGTGGAGGCGGAAGAGATTGGGGAGACACTGAATGAATACTTTTCTTCAGTATTTACTCAGGAACAGGGCATTGTCGTCGATGTGAATAAGTAGAATGGATGGCTTTGAGGTATGTAGAGAAGAGGTGTTGGAAATCCTGGAAAAGGTGAAAATAGATAAGTCCCCTGGGCCTGATGGCATTTATCCTAGGATTCTATGGGAGGCAAGGGAGGAGATTGCAGAGCCATTGACCTTGATTTTTATGTCCTCTTTGTCTACAGGAGTAGTGCCAGAAGACTGGAGGATAGCAAATGTGGTTCCCTTGTTCAAAAAGGGGAGTAGGGATAACCCTAGTAACTATAGGCCGGTGAGTCTCACTTCTGTTGTGGGCAAAGTCTTAGAGAGAATTGTAAGGGATAGGATTTATGCACATCTGGATAGGAATAATGTGATCAAGGATAGTCAGCATGGTTTTGTGAAGGGCAGGTCGTGCCTCACAAACCTTATTGAATTCTTTGAAAAGGTGACGAAGGAGGTTAATGAGGGGAAAGCGGTAGATGTGGTATATATGGATTTTAGTCAGGCGTTTGATAAGGTTCCCCATGGTAGGCTACTGCAGAAAATACGGAGATATGGCATTGAGGGTGAGTTGGAGGTTTGGATTAGGAATTGGCTGGATGGAAGAAGACAGAGGGTAGTAGTTGATGGCTAAGTTTCTTCATGGAGTGCCGTCACTAGCGGTGTTCCGCAAGGATCTGTTTTGGGACCATTGCTGTTTGTCATTTTTATAAATGACCTGGAAGAGGGGTTAGAAGGTTGGGTGAGCAAGTTTGCGGATGATACGAAAGTCGGAGGAGTTGTTGACAGTGAGGAAGGATGTGGCAGGTTACAGCAGGATATAGAGAAGCTGCAGAGCTGGGCAGAAAGGTGGCAAATGGAATTCAATGTAGCTAAGTGTGAGGTGATTCACTTTGGGAAGAATAACAAAAAGATGGGGTACTGGGCTAATGGCCGGATACTTGGTAGTGTGGATGAGCAGAGGGATCTTGGTGTCCATGTACACAGATCTCTGAAAGTTGCCACCCAGGTAAATAGTGCGGTGAGGAAGGCATATGGCGTACTGGCTTTTATTGGTAGAGGAATTGAGTTCCGGAGTACTGAGGTCATGATGCAGTTGTATAAGACTCTGGTGCGGCCGCATCTGGAATATTGTGTGCAGTTTTGGTCGCCATACTATAGGAAGGATGTGGAGGCACTGGAACGGGTGCAGAGGAGGTTTACCAGGATGTTGCCTGGTATGGAAGGAAGATCGTATGAGGAAAGACTGAGACACTTGGGGCTGTTTTCATTAGAGAAAAGAAGGTTTAGGGGTGACTTGATTGAGGTGTACAGATGATTAGGGGGTTAGATAGGGTTGACAGTGTGAACCTTTTCCCGCGTATGGAGTCGGGTATTACAAGGGGGCATAGCTTTAAATTAAGGGGGGGGTAGATATAGGACTGAAGTTAGGGGTAGGTTCTTCACTCAGCGAGTCGTAAGTTCATAGAATGCCCTGCCAGTAGCAGTGGTGGACTCTCCCTCTTTAAGGGCATTTAAGCGGGCATTGGATAGGTATATGGAGGATAGTGGGTTAGTATAGGTTAGGTGGGCTTGGATCGGTGCAACATCGAGGGCCAAAGGGCCTGTACTGCGCTGTGTTCTATGTTCTAAATTGGACCAAAGGTCTATTTCTGTGCTGTACATCTCTATGACACTAATAAATGAAAATAAGATGTGTTCCTCTTTTGTGGAGAGCTAGCAGAAGCACAGATAATTGTCCTTGGAGCCGAGAAGGTTAAGCAGTGATTTTAACCAGGTGCAAATTTGTTTCTAGGATATCTAATCTGCAGAGACAGGGGAATTGTTAACAATGTCACAATTTTAATAACTATTTTCAGGTAATTGGCAAATAATGTGAATATGTGAATGTTATTTTATTCAGTAAGTTCTGAGTATCTGGAACAGTCTTAATTGCAGCTGGACACAGACTCAGCAGTTATTCATAAACAGACTTGGAATTTTACTTTTTAAGGGAAGATTTGGGGGGTTATGGGCAAATGGGAAGGGAATTGGGACAGATTTGTAGAATATCCAGAGGGAGAGAGTACAGCCCCAATGGGCTGAATAGCCCCAGACCCTGTGCTCTGTGATACTGCCCCATTGAGTGTGAATGTTGAAGCTCATCCCAGGGCAGAGAGAGGGAGGATCCCACCACTCACCTCACAATGGGCCCCGATGATTGATGTCAGCTAGGGCCAATAGGAGGCAGAGGGCAGTACTGGAGGACCAGGCCGTACCAGTTTGTCTTCCAACCAATCGGAGTGAATGAGGGCAACCTCAAGGCTGGAACTAAAGAAAGGCACATGTAGCAGAGATTTGAGAAACTGGAGGACATGAGATAGGGAGCGTTCTGTGGCTGGTGAGGAATTATATAAATAAGGAAGAGTTGTGAGGCTGGATGAGGTGACAGTGATCAGGAGAGTTGAGGATGGAGGAATTTAGAGTTAGTAAGGATTAGAGTCATAATGTTATACAGCAAGGAAACAGGCCCTGTGGTCCAACCAGTCCATGCCAACCATAATTCCAAACTGAACTAATTGTACCTGCCTCCGCTTGGTCCACATCCATCCAAATATTTCCTATTTATGTACTGATCTGAATGTATTTTAAATATTGTAATTGTATTCACAACTATCACTTCCTCTGGAAATTCATTCCACACGTATATATATTTTTTAAAACCCTAATGTCTTTTCTCAAACCTTTCTCATTTCTTCTCAAAATGAATGCACCCGAGTTTTGAATCCCCCTCTCCCCCGGCTATTCACCTTATCTACGCTCTTTCTGATTTTATAAACCTCTAATAAGGTCACCCCTCAACCTCGTGCACTGCAGTGGAAAAAATTCCCAGCCTATCCAGCCTCTCCTTAGAATACAATCCCTCCATTCATGGCAACATGCTGGTAAATCTCTTCTGAACCTGCTCCGATTTAATAATATCCTTCCTATAAAAGCACAACCAGAACTGGACAGAGTATTCCAGAAGAGGCCTCTCCAACATCCTGTACGTTCTCAACATAACGTCCCAACTCCTGTACTCAAAGGTCTGAACAATGAAGGTAAGTGTGCTAAGCACCTTAACCACCCTGTCTACATGTAACACAAACGTCCAAGACGTGAAGCCCTCTGTCTCTTCGTTCCCATATCACTACTCAAGGTCCTACTTTTATTGAGTGTCAGTCCTACCCTGGTTTGTTTTATCAAGATGTAATATTTAGCATTTATTCCAATCCAAAAAATTTTCAAGTATAAAGGCAGTAGGAGTATAATTAAGAGGGAAATCAGGAGGCAAAAAGGGGACGTGAGATAGCTTTGGCGAATAGGGTTAAGGATAATCCAAAGGGCTTTTATAAATACATTTAAGAACAAAAGGCTAACTAGGAGAAAATAGAGATCAGCAAGGCAGTCTTTGTGTGGGGCTTCAGGCGATGGGCGAGATAGGGAAGCAAGTACTTTGCATTAGTGTTTACTGTGAAGAAGTACATGGGAGATATAAAATGTGGGGAAATAAATGGTGACATCTTGAAAAATGTCCATATTACAGAGGAGGAGGAGGAGGTGCTCAATGAGTGGCTAAAGAGCTGGTGCAGTGGAAAAAGGATTCACGTTTTTGCATCATTGTGATCTCCTCTGGAGTAGAGTTGACCTGCATAAGAAGGATGGATTGTACCTGATTTGGAAGGTGTCTAATATCGAGGCAGGGAGATTTGTTAATGCTACTCAGGAGGCATTAAACCAGTGAGGGAGTGAGTGTGATTGCAAATAGATAGTGAGAAAAGAGGTATGTCTGAGGCCGGTACAGTTCTGAGGTCAAATAGTCAAGGCAGGCAAGGGCAAAGCAGAGAATGAGGTCAGACTGAGCAGTTACACTGCATTTATTTCAATGCAAGAGGCCTGACAGGGAAGGCAGATGGGCTTAGGGTATGGTTTTGAACATGGCACTGGGATATCATGGGTATTACAGAAACGTGGCTCAGGGATGGATAGGACTGGCAGCTTAATGTTTCAGAGTATAGATGCTATAGGAAGAATAGAAACAGGGCCAAGAGAGGAGGGAGAGTAGCATTTTTGATTAGGGATAGCATTATGTTTGTGCTTAGGGAGGATATTCATGGGAGTACGCCCAGTGAAGTTATTTGGGTGGAACTGGGAAATAAGAAAGGGATGATCACCTTATTGGGGTTGTCTGCGTGGATTTCATCCGGGTTCTCTGGTTTCCTCCCACAGTCCAAAGATGTGCAGGGTAGATTGGATTATCCAGGCTGAATTGCCCGTAGTGTGTTGGTTGGGTGGCCCTGGAAAATGCAACGTTACAGGGGGAGGTTAGGAGGCTCTGAGCGTCAGTATCGATGTGATGGGCCGAATGGTCTCATTCCACACTGTTGGGATTCTGGGATTCTCTGATAATTCTACTAGTTTTAAAATAGTTACAGAAAATAATAGACCAGATTATCCAATTTCGAAACTTAACTTTTCAAAGGTCAATTTTGATGGCACAAGGCAAAAACTTTCATCTGACCCCTCAAACCTGCTCTGCCATTCAATAAGGTCAGGGTTGATCTTTTCATGGCCTCAGCTCCACATTCCTGCTCTCTCACCATAACCCTTAATTCCTTTCATGTTCCTTAAAGGCAAATAAAGTTGATAGCTCAGCTGCTTCACTCAGCAGGGAATTCCACAGATTCACAACCCTTTAGCTGAAGAAGTTACTCCTGAACTCAGTCCTAAATCTGCTCCACCTTATTTTGACGCTATGTTCTCTAGTTTCACCCACCCCTGGTGAAAATAAACTCCCTGCTTCTATCTTACTTACTCCCTTCATAATTTTGTTTTTTTTTCCCCATCCAACCTCCCATTCTTCTAAATTACAATGAGTATAGAACCAGTTTTCTCAATCTCTCCACATACACCAACCCTCAACTCCAGGCCCAAACTTGTGACCCTCCTCTGCACCCCCTCCAGTGCTAGTACATCTTTGCTGAAGTAAGGAGATCAAACCTGTACACAGTACTCCAGGTGTGGCCTCCCCAGCACTCTGTACAGCTGCAGCATAACCATCCCTCTAGCAAGGAAGCTCAATATTCCGTTCACTGCCTTAATTACCTGCTGCACCTGCAAACCAACTTCCTGTGATTCATGCAGAAGGACACCCAGCTCCCTCTGCACAGCAGCATGCTGCAGGTTTTCACCATTTCATCATCCAGTTTGCTGTTAGTTCGACCAAAATGGATGACCCCACATTTCCCAACATTGTCCTCCATCTGCCAGATCCTTACCCACTCACGTAACCTATCTGTATCCCTGTGCAGACTTACGGTGGCCTCTGCACACATTGCTCTACCTCATCTTTGTATCAAATCTGAACTCTGACACCGTACACTTGGTCCTCAACTCCAAAACATTTGTGTAAATTGTAAACAGTTGTAGTGCCAACACTAATCCAAACACCCGTTTATCCCCATTCTTTACTTTTTGTTGGTTAACCCATCCTGTATCCATGCTAATACATTACCCATAACGCGTGCAGCCTTTATCTTATACAGCAGCCTTTCATTGGGCAACTTGTCGATTACTTTCTGGAAATCCAGATACACCACATCCACCGGGTCCCCCTTGTCCAACGTATTTGTGATGTCCTCAAATAGTTCAAGTAAATGTGTTAAACATGAGCTGCCTTTCATGAATCCATGCTGTGTCTGCTCAATGGGATAGTTTCTGCCCAGATAACTCGCTACTACTTCCTTGACAGGTTCAAGCATTTTCCTCACTACAGAAGTTAAACTAATGGGTGTTTTTTTTTAAATAGTGGCATCACATTTGCAGCTTTCCAATCTGTCAGATACGTCCCAGAGTCCAGCAAATTTTCGCGAATTATCATAAACACATTTGCTATTTTCCCGGCCATCTCTTTTAGCCCCTGGGATGCATTCCATCACGGCCAGGCACCCCTTTTACCTTTAGGCTGTTACTTTTCCCAACACTTTCTTTACTGAGAATGATTGATTCTCTGTCCATATCTGCCATTGCCTCCATAGACCTGTAAAAATGAGACAATGAGAGTACATAGACAGTATGTTCCTGTTAAGGGCAACTCTGGGAGGCGTAGAGAATGTTGCCTGTCGACAGAAAATGAAGGAGGGATATGGCAGGTACAGACAGCTGGGTTTGAGTGGATCCCTGGAGGAGTATAGAGACAGTAGGAGAATACTTGAGGGAAACCAGGAGGGCAAAAAGGGGACAAGCGATGGCTTTGGGAAATAGGTTTAAGGAGAATCCAAAGAGATTCTAGAAATACACTAAGGACAAAGAGTGACCAGGCAGAGAATAGGGACCCTCAAAGATCAACAAGACTGACTATGGAACCGCAGGAGGTTGGAAAGATTCTATATGAATATTACACATTGGGTTTTACTGAAAAACGATATGGAAGCTAGAGAATTTGCACAGATAAATAGTGATAACTTGGCAAGTGTCCATGTTACAGAGGAGGATACTCTGAATGTCTTAAAATGGATAAAGGTAGATAAATCCCTGGGACCTGATCAGATGTATCCCAGAAATTTGTGGGAAGCTAGGGAAGTGATTTTTGGGCCCCTCCCTGAGATATTTGTGTCATCAATAACCACAGGTGAGGTGCTGGAAGATGTGTGCCATTATTTGAGAAAGGTGGTAAGGGAAAGCCAGGGAACTATAGACCGGTGAGCCTGAAGTCAGTGGCAGGCAAGTTGTTGGAAGGGATTCTAAGGGACAGGATTTTCATGTAATTGGAAAGGCAAATAAGTGGGGAGAATCAGCATGGCTTTGTGCATGGACATCGTTAACTTGGACTTCAGGAAGACACAATGTTCCACACAACAACAGACTGGTTAGCAAGTTCAACATCATAGAATACGGGGAGAACTAGCTATTTGGATAAAAAAATTGACTGAAAGGTCATTCATCACAGAGATATACAGCACAGAAACAGACCCTTCGGTCCAACCCATCCATGCCAACCAGATATTCCAGCCCAATCTAGTCCCACCTGCCAGCACCTGGTCCATATCCCTCCAAATCTTTCCTATTCATATACCTATGAATGTTGCAATTGTACTCATCTCCACCACTTCCTCTGGCCACTCATTCCACACACGGACCACCCTCTGTGTGTAAACGTTGCCCCTCAGGTCTCTTTTATATCTTTCCCCTCCACCCTAAACCTATGCCCTCTAGTTCTGGAAGCCCCCACTCCAGTGGGGAGACTTTGTCTATTTATCTTATTTATCCTGTCCATGCCGCTCAAGATTTTATGTACCTCTGTGAGGTCACTCCTCAGCCTCCGACACACCAGGGTAAACAGCCCCAGCCTATTCAACCTCCCCCTATCGTGATTTGTCTCCAGGATATTTAGTTGACAGAGAGGGAAAGTAGAAGGTTTGTCACAATTTTAAGTAACTACATTCATGTAACTGGCAATTAATGCAAGGTAAAAATGAGAAGATTATTTTACTGAGTCAGTTCTGAGCATCTGGAACAGTTTGAACAATAGCTGAATGCAGATTCAACAGTTACTGTCAAAACAAATTTGGAATTCAACTTTTTAAGGAAAGATTTGGAGGGCTATGGACAGATGGGAGGGGAGTTGGGACAGATTTGCAGCATCTGCAGTAGGAGAGAGTACAGCCCAAATGGGCTGAATAGCCCCCAGCCCCTATGCTCTGTGATAATGCCCCATTCACTGTGAATGATGAAGCTCATCCCACCGCAGAGCCATCGAGCCATAGAGATGTACTGCACAGAAACAGACCCTTCGATCAAACTCGTCCATGCTGACCAGATGTCTTAACCTAATCAAGTCCTATTTGCCAGCACTTGGCATATATCCCTCTATACCCTTCCTATTCATCTACCCATTCAGATGTGTTTCAGATGGTGTAATTGTACCAGGCTCCACCACTTGTCCTGACCGAAAATTCAATGCATGCAGCATCCTCTGATTGACAGAAGTTGCCCCTTAGGTCCCTTTTAAATATTTTCCCTGTCAACTTAAACCTATGCCCTCTCGTTCTGGACCTGTCTATTTATCCCATTCATGCCCCTCATGGTTTTATAAAACTCAGTGAGGTCACCCTTCATTGGGAGGATCCCACCAACATGACACAATGGGGCCCAGGTGATTGACAGCAGCTGCAGACCAATAGGAGAGTTGGCGTGATCCTCCAGCCAATAGAAGTGAATGAGGGGTGTGGCCAGCAGGTCAACACGTGACCATGAGCTGTGCAGGCGCAGTGTCACTGTGAGGGGGGACTCAGTGAGTGTGATGGGAGTGGCATAGACTGGGAGAAAAATGGAGTTTGTGGGTACTGGGGCGGTTTATAAACACACGGTGTAGGCTGCTTGACATGAATTACAAGCTCCCGCTAAATAAAAACCAGAAAAAATTGTGGATGATGAAAATGATAAACAACAACCAGAAAGTGCTGGAAAAGCTCAGCAGGTCTGGCAGCATCTGTGAAGACAAATCAGAGTTAACATTTCTGAACCTATGAACCTTCCTCAGAACTGATGTGACTGAGGAAAAAATGTTGGTTTATATGCAGAAGGTATAGGCTAAAGAGTAAATGATTGGGAATAGAGTCCAAAGAGAGAGATAGAAGAAATTGGACAAAGGAGTGTATATCGATCTGGCTGGCGGAGGGTGAATAGCTGTTTATGGGGACTGTTAGTGGCTAATCACAGTGTGTAATAGCAGGCTATGTAATAACAAGGCCTGGTATGTAGGGTAGGGGGCTAGGATGCTAGGACGTGGGAGAGTTCAGGATCTAAAATTATTGAATTTGATATTGGGGCTGAAGGGTCCCCGAGTGGATGATGAGGTTTTGTTCTTCCAGCTTCATTAACATGTGGCACTGGAAACGCACAGCAGGTCAGGCAGCATCCAAGTAGCTGGAGAATCGACGTTTTAGGTATATGCCCTTCATCAGGAATGTGCGGTGTGGGAAAGAGTGCTGAGAGATAAATAGGAGGGGGTGTGTAGGGCTGGGGGGGAAGGGAGCTAGGAAAGTAATAGGTAGATGCAGATGAGAGGTAATGGTGAGAGGGTGGAGTGGATAATGGGGAAGGAAGATGGACAGGTGGGTCAGTTCAAGAGGCCAGTGCCGAGTTGGAGGGTTGGAGCGAGGATAAGGTGGGGTGAGGGGAGATGAGGAAACATTGATGCTGTGTGGTTAAAGGGTCCCAAGGCGGACGATGAGGTGTTATTCCTCCAAGCTTCGGGTGGCTTGATTTGGCGATGGAGGCAGCCCAGAACCTGCATGTCCTTGGCGGAGTGGGAGGGTCTGTTGAATATGTCGGCCACAGGGCAGTGGGGTTGGTTGGTACGTGTCCCAGAAATGTTCCCTGAAATATTCCGCAAGTTGGTGTCCTGTCTCCCCATTGTAGAGGATACCACATCGAGAGCAAAGGACTCAATAGGTGAGGTGTTTGAATGTAAGAACTATCTCTGCTGAATGTGGAAGGATCCTTTGGTGTCTTGGATGGAGGTGAGGGGAAGGTGTGGGCACAGGTTTTCCACCTCTTGCAATGGCGAGCGAAGGTGCCTGGGAGTGGAGGATGGGTTGGTGGGGAGCGTGGATCTAACAAGGAAGTCACAGAGGGAATGGTCTCTGAGGAATGCTGAAAGGACTGGGGTGGGAAATATATCTCTGATGGGGTCTGATTGTAGATGGTGGAAATGGTGGAGGATGATGTGTTGTACCTGGGTGGAATGTGAGGACTTGGGGGATTCTATCCTTGTTGCAGTTGAAGGAGTTGGGTTCAAGGGCGGAGGTGTGGGAAGTAGAGGAGATAAGGTGGAGGGTATTGTTGACCACATGGGAGGGGAAATTGCTGTAATTGAAATACGGAGCCATTTGGTATGTTCTGGAGTGTTCTGCCAGTTTGTATCAAGCTTCACTGGAACATTGCAGTAAGTATGAGACAGGGATGTTGGCCAGGGAACAGGCTCGTGTGTTGAAGTGGCAGGCAACTGGAAGCTCAGGGTCTTTTTTGCGGCAGAACGTACATCAGCCACCATTTCCATCACATCCACTGAGATGCTGCCAGACACCGCTTCCTGTTCCCTCCATTAACAGCTATGCGCACTCCCAGCCAGATCGCTATCCAGTCCTTTTTCTTTCCAAATGTTCCTTCGGGCTCTGTCCCCACCTATTATTCACTCTTTAACCCCTATCTCCTTTGCCATTGCACTGGGAGCTAAATTGCCCATAGTTTTCAGAGACGTTTAGGTTAGGTGCAAGATAAATATTTGTCTTTACTATTCATCCTGCACTGACTGTGAGTTTTGTTGTGTGAATTCATTTTATGGGATATTAATTGAGACTTGGATCTCAAAAACAGGTTTTTACAGTCAGCAGAGACATCAGGACCTGAATATAATTGGCATTTAACTGTGAAAACAGAAAGGTTTTTCTGTTCTGTCTGAGAGAAAATATCATTTAGTGGGCGGCACGGTGGCACAGTGGTTAGCACTGCTGCCTCACAGTGCCTGAGACCTGGGTTCAATTCCTGCCTCAGGCGACTGACTGTGTGGAGTTTGCACGTTCTCCCCGTGTCTGTGTGGGTTTCCTCCGGGTGCTCCGGTTTCCTCCCACAGTCCAAAGATGTGTCGTGTCAGGTGAATTGGCCATACTAAATTGCCCGTAGTGTGAGGTAAGGGGTAAATGTAGGGGTATGGGTGGGTTTCGCTTCGGCGGGTCGGTGTGGACTTGTTGGGCCGAAGGGCCTGTTTCCACACTGTAAAGTAATCTAAATCTAATCGTCAATACTTTTGTAAAGCAAAAATCAGAGAGATGGACAAATTTGTGGCTGGATCACCCTTTGGGTGTGTGCTCTGTTCTGGGCCCTGCAGCTGAGGAAGGAGATATTGGCCTGAGAGGGAGGACAGATTTATCCAAATTGCACCTCATCTCTTTGCAGGAACTGTCAGATTTAGTCCCCAATCACCCACTTCGTAATGTTAACCTGTAAACTCCTTATTTTCGGTTCTCTGCAAGCTACCCATTAAAATTCCTTATGAACTAAAATTCCAGCATCTTTTCAGGTGGAATGTTCCAGATTCTGACAACTGAAAATGACAGGGCTGCACTGAGAGTGCTACTTGGCTCAGTGAGTGTGTTATGGAGTTGGGTGAAAACAATGAGGTGAGACAGGGAGAAGGTGAAGCTGAAACTCAGGTTTAGTTCAGGCCATTCAGAAATTCACATGGCCCCAATGGGAATAGCCAATTTTTATGAGATACCTGCTGAATATTTTGTAACAGATTTTAAAGTATAACATGTCAGCTTAAGTAAAGGTCGGGGATTTAGATTATAATGGACATGCTTGAAGTGAAGAAAGGTTGCTAGCTCGTTTAAGTTCTCTCGCGATAGGAGAACTAGCTGAATCTAGAGAGACATTGTTACAGGAGACCTCAGATCCACGGTGTTCTCCTCTTGTACAATGTGGGAAATAAGGGATGCTTCTAGTGTCCCTGGCGACAATATGTGCAGGAAGTGTGCCCATCTGCAGTTACTGGGAAACTGCTTTTCAGATCTGAAGCTGTGAGTGGACTCACTGTGGAGCATCTACAATACTGAGGATTTTATGGACAGCACGTTCAGTGAGTTAGGAAAGGGAATGGATGACTATTAGATCAAGTAAAAGCCTCAGGAAGGAAATGCAGGAGTTCCCAGTGATCATCCCGTTATCAAACAGATACTGTATCCAGCTTCGGATTCTGCAAAGAACAGGAGGAAAGAGAGTGACGGGGATTCAATAGTCAGGGGTACAGACAGGCACTTCTGTGGCCACAGACATGAATCCAGAATAGTATGTTACCTCCCTGGTGCCAGGATCCGCGATAGCATGGATAGGTTATTGGACATTGTGGAACTGGAGGGTAAACAGCCAGTGGTGGTGGAATCCTCTCACTATGCAGACTGTGTATCATTTACATTCTCCACTGCTTCTCACTCATATCTGCTTCAAAAAGAGAGAATCACTGAGAAACACGGAATAAAATGGGGTCAGAGTCTCTGGTATTAAACTGTTGAACACAATGCCCCCATCTTCTCCATATTGGTCATCAAGCGCACATGCCCGCTGCAATCATCTCATACCTTTTTGATATTAGAATAGATGATAGATGATTGGTTAATGTTTTGGGGAGGCAAATGAGCAGAGAGGTTTAGTAGGAAATTCTGGAGCTCAGGGTGCAGGAATCTGAGTTAAAAATGGGCTATCCTCAAGGCTGGAATTACAGAAAGGCACTTAGCAGAAAGATTTGTGGGGATCGAGATTACAGAGATAGGGAGGATTGTGTGATTGGAGGATGTTACAGAGATGCTTATGATAGCAGAGATAAGGAAGAGTTGTGAAGCTTCATGAGGTGACAGTGAGCATGAAGACACCGAGAGTTAGAGTTTCAAAGGTATATATCATGGAAACAGACCCTGTGGTTTAACCAATCCATGTCGACTATAATTCCACCTAAACTAATCACACCTGCCTCTGCTTGGCATATATCCCTCCAAATATTTCCTATTTATGTACTTATCCAAATATCTTTTAAGTATTGTAATTGTATTCACAGCTACCACTTCCTCTGGAAGTTCAACCCATTAGTGCAAAAATAGAAAATCTCATGTCTTTTTAAAATCTTTGTCATCTCTTCTCAAACTGTATGCACCGGTGTCTTGAATCCCCCTCCCATGCAGCCATTCATCTTATCTACATACTCCATGATTTTATAAACCTCTAATAAGGTCACCCCTCAACCTCCTGCTCTCCAGTGACAGACATCCCAGCCTATCCATCCTCTCCTTCTAAAACAATCCCTCCGTTCATGGCAACATCCTGGGAAACATCTTCTGAACCTTCTCCAATTTAATGACATCCTTCCTCTAACAGGGGGACCAGAACTGAACACAGTGAAGAGGCCTCACCAACATCATGTATAACCTCATGACAGTGTCCCAACTCCTATACCGAAAGGTCTGAGCAATGAAGGTAAGCGTGCTAAACACCCACTTAACCACCCTGTCTACATGTGACACAAACTGCAAAGACCTGAACTCCTCGGTCTCTTTGTTCCACATCACTTCTCAAGGCCTTACTTTTAATTAGTGTAATTAATTAAATGAGGCTAAAGGAGATGTTTGTTTTATTAAATATAATATCTTACATTTATTCAAATTAAATTCCATCTGCCACATTTCAGCCCATTCACCCAATTGATCAGGATCCCTCTGTATTCGTGGATAACCTTTTGTTATTGTCTACCTTAACAGTTTTTGATGTCACCCACAAACAAACCATGCTTTGTATATTCTAATTCAAACCATCTACACACATGACAAACAAAAATGGACCCAGCACCGATTCCTGGAGAACACTGCTGGTCACGGGCCTCCAGTGTGAAAAACAACCCTCCACTATTACTGTCTCCTATTGTTAAGCTAATTTTGTATCCAGTTGGCAAGCTCTTGCTGAATCCCATGGGATCGAACTTTACAACTTCGTCTCCCCTGCACAACCTTTTTAAAGGCTTTACTAAAGTCCAAATAAACAATGTCTGCCACTCTGCCCTCATCGATCTTCTTGGTGACTACCTTAAAAATCTCCATCAAGTCTGTGAGACACCCTGTTAAGTAACCATGTTGAGTGTCCCTAATCATTCCTTAACTCTCCAAATACATGCAAATCCTATCCTTCCGAATCGCCTCCAGCGGCTTACCCACCACTGAGGTCTACAGTTCCTAGGCTGCTCATTATACCCCTTCTTGAACAAAGGTACATTAGCCACTCTCCAGTCATCAGGCAGCTCACCTGTAGTTATCGATTACACAACTATTTCTCCATAGTGCCCACAATTACCTCTCACCCAAACTGTTCCTGTCCTATCACTTCCGTCACTTGCCCTGTCTGATCAGACAAGAAAAGGTCAGGTGTTGCTTGCTTCCTGATAGGAACATTTAAATATTGATAAAGAACATTTCTTGAACTCATTTAACACATTCTTTACCAACCAAACCTTTCACACTATCGTAATCACCTACTACTATAACCTTATTGTTGTGACTGTATATCGGAGATCTCTCTGTATATTTGTTCCTTATGTTCTCCCTGATTATTGCAGCGTCTATAGTGCCATCCGACCAAGGTGAATTTTTTTTTAAAGTTTGAAAACACAATTTTTAAAAAAGCTTTCCTCTGCGATTTAAATATAAATCTCTTTTTGTTTATTCACTCAGATGTGGATGTTTACCCTGAGGGCAGTTGAGAGTTAACCACATTGCTGTGGGTCTGGAGTCACATGTTGGCCAGACCGGGTGAGGATGACAGTTTCCTTCCCTAAAGGGCATTAGTGAACCAGATGGGTTTTTTCCTAACAGTCGATAATAGTTTCATGGTCATCATGAGCCTTTTCATTCGAGATTTTATTGATATCAGATGCCACCATCAGCCATGATGCTACCATCTAACCCTAATCCTCGGAACATTGCTCATATTACTCGTCTAGCAAGAATATCATCTGGCCTTTGCCTTCCTTTTTAGCAATGTATTTTTTTAAAAAAAGCTCCATCATTCTACAATTTGAGGTAAAATTACACACATGCAATTTCTGAAGCTGGAGGGGGATTACAGAGACAGAGAGGGATGTGGGTCTAGTGGGGGATTGTTGTCCAAACATCACTGTGGTGTATATGGACTGCAGCATTTCAGGGAGGCCGTTCACCACCATTTCTCCAAGACACATAAAGATGGTCAATAAATACTGGTCTGGGCAGCAAAGGCAACCTCCAGTGAATAAAACTGAGCAGTGACCTCTCCCAGCTGACTTCTTGTGAAGGTATAAACCTCTCTGGAAATGCAGCTTGGAGAAAAGAGAAACAAACAGTGACATTTCACAGCTGCCCTCAGAGAGACCTCGCTCTCTGAGCTGCTCACAGCCAGGATCAGCTCAGTGGGTTTCAGTCTCTTGAAACATCAATTTTAGACGGTTTTATTATATTAATAGTGAGAAAGGTGAGGGTTTCTTTTTCATGTCTTTCGGTCTGTTGTTTAAATGTTTAAAATATAAAGCGTAAGCATTAAGTTATTCTCGGGAGTATTTTTCGAGCAGTAAGACTGTGCCTTTGTCTTGGTCTGTAGATTGTTAAGGCAGAAAGATGGCCTGTTGTAGATTGGTATGCTGTTCCTGTCGGATGTTGGAGTTTAGAGAGAGTTTCAATGATCCTGATGATTGTGTCAGCAGGAAGTGTTTTTGTAAATCCTATCAGATCACATGGATTGGTGAAGGAGTGATTGAAGGCAGTGAGGAATTGACAGGGGTCAGGGGTGTGAGAGGTGGCAGTCTCAGGATTGCAGGATACTGCAGATACAGCCAGGTAGGTGGGTTACCTCCAGGAAAGCTAGGAGGGGTAGGCAAGTACTGCAGGAATATCCAGTGGTTATCCCCAGCTCAAACAAGTGTACTGTTTTGGAAAATGTAGGGGGTAATAGACTTTCAGGAGAATATAGCACTGACTGCCAAGTTACTGAGACTGGCTCTAACATAATGTAAGGTATACCCAGTTCCAAACAAACGATGGTGATAGGGGACACTCTAGTCAGGGACACAGTCTGCCATTTCTGCAGCTGACAGTGAGACATCAGAATGGGGTGGTGCCTCCCTGATGCTAGGGTCAAGGATGCCTTGGAGAGGGTGCAGAATATTCTCAAAGGGGAGAATAGCCAGTGGGAGGACATTGTACATTGGTACCAATGGCATAGGAAGGGGAAAGTATGGGGTCCTGATGAGCAGGGAGATTTGCTAGTTCCACTCGGGAGGCATTAAACCAGTGAGGGAGTTGGAATAAACCTAAAGAGATAGTGAGAAAAGAGGTATGTCCGAGGCTGGTACTGTTCAGATTAGACTGTCGAGGCAGGCAAGAGCAAGCCACAAAATAAAATGGGACGGACCAGTTACACTGCATTTATTTCAGTGCAAGAGGTCTGACAGGTCAGGCAGATGGACTCAGGGTATGGTTTTGAACATGGCACTGGGATATTATAGCAATTACAGAGGCATCACTCAGGGATGGATAGGACTAGCAGCTTAATATTTCAGGGTGTAGATGCGATAGAAAGGGGGCAACAGTACAGGGGGAGTGGCGTCTTTGATTAGGGATAACATTACAGCTGGGCTTCGGGAGGATATTCCTGGGAGTACATCCAGGCAAGTTACTTGGGTGGTACTGAGAAATAAGGAAGGGATAACCATCTTACTGGGATTGTATTATAGACTCTCTCCCAATAGTCAGCGGGGAATTGAGACACAATTTTACCAGGAGACCTCAGTTATCTGTAAGAATAATATGGATGCAATGATAAGGAGTTTTAACTTTACCAATATGGCCTCGGAGTGCTGTAGTGTTAAGGGCTTGGATGGAAAGGTATTTGTTCAGTGTGTACGAGAACATTTCAGATTCAGTTTGTAGAATGTACCTACTAGAGAAGGAACAAAACCTGACCTGTTTTCTTTATTCATTCACAGGATGAGGCTGTCACTGGCTTGGCCAGCATTTATTGCTTCGTTTACCCAGAGGGCAGTTAAGAATCAACCACGTTGCTATAGGTCTGGAGTCACATGCAGACCAGACCAGGTAAGGATGGCATTTTCCTTCCCTAAAGGTCATGAGTGAACTAGATGGGATTTCCCAACAATTGACAATGGATTCATTGTTGTCACAAAATTATTTTTTCCAGATATTTATTGAATTCACGTTCCAAAATCTGCCGTGATGGGATTCAAACCCAGGTCCCCAGAGCGTTATCTGTTTCTCGGGATTAACGGTCTAGCGATAATTTCACTCCATTATCACTGCCACTTAGAAAATGAGGCAGGGTGAGTGACTGAGTTATCAGTGGGGCAGCACATCAGCACCAAAGATCTTGTGGCTTAGTGGTTAGCGCTGCTTCCTCAGCACCAGGGACCTGGGTTTGATTCCAGCCTCAGGCGACTGCCTGTGTTGGAGTTGGCACGTTCTCCCCAGTGTCTGTGAGGGTTTCCTTCGGGTGTTCCAGTTTGCTCCCACAGTCCAAAGATGTGTAGGTTAGTTGGATGAATCCTGTTAAATTTCCCATAGTGTCCAGATGCAGTAGATGAGGTTTTGGGATGTGCAGAGAAATCTCTGCCTGATGTGAAAAGATCCTTTTCGGGTCTTGGACAGAGGTCAGAGGGAGGTGTGGCCGCATGTTTTACATCTCCCGTGGCGGCAAGGGAGGGTCAAGGGTGTGGAGCATGGGTTGGTGGGAGGGGGTGGGCCTAACGAGGGTGTTGCTGAGGGAATGGTTTCTGTGGAACGCAGATAGGGATGGAGAGGGAAATATGTCTGTGGTGGTGGGATCTGACTTTAGGTAGCAGAAATAGCAGAAATAATGCACTGTATCTGGAGATTAGTGGGGTGGAAGGTGAAGATTGCAGGGTTATAATCTTATTGTGTTTGAAGTGGTGGGATAAAGGTGGAGGTGTGGGAAGTGGAGGGTATGCATTGGAGGGCATTGTTGATCAGGTGAGAGGGAAATTGTGGTCCTTGAAGTAGGAGGCCTTTCTGGGATGTCCTGGGGTGGAATTGCTCCTCCTTGGAGCAGATATGGCAGAGGCAGAGGAATTGGGAGTACAGGATCATGCTTTTATACTTGAGGGAAATCAGGAGAGCAAAAATAAGACATGAAATAGCTTCAGGCACTGGTTTAAGTAGAATCCAAAGAGATTAAACAAATATATCACAGACAAAAGATTAACTGGACCAGAGAATAGGACCCTTTAAAGATCAATAAGGCTGTCTATGGAACCACAGGGGGTGCGAAAGATATGCAAATATTTCATGTCATTTTTACTGGAGAAGTATATGGAAACTCAAGAGTTTGGAGAAATAAACAGAGATAACTTGAAAAGTGTCCATGTTACAGAGGAGGTGGTATTGGATGTCTTAAGTGGCATCAAGGTTGATAAAGTCCTGGGACCTGATCAGGTGTATCCCAGAACTTTCTGGAAATCTAGAAGTGATTGTTGGGCCTCTCCTGAGATATTTGTATCGTTGATAGCGACAGGTGAGGTGCTATTATTTTAAAAAGGTGGTAAGGAAAGGCCATGGAACAAGAGAACAGTGAGCCTGAAGTCAGTGGCAGGCAAGTTTGTTGGAAGGGATTCTGAGGGACAGGATATCCATCTATTAGGAAAGGTAAGGAATGATCAGGGACAGTCAATGTGGCTTTGTACATGCACAATTATGTCTCACTAACTTAACTGAATGTTTTGAAGTGACAAAGAAAATTGATGAAGCCAGGCGGTGAATGTTGTTTATGTGGACATTCAACAAGGTTCCACAAAGCAGACTGGTTAGCAGGGTTAGATAACACGGAATGCAGGGAGAGCAAGCCATTTGGATACAAAACTGACTTGAAGGTAGGCGACAGAGGGTGGTGATGGAGGGTTGCTTTGCGGACTGGAGGCCTGTGGGCAGCAGTGTGTTACAAGGATCGATATTGGGTCCTTAAATAATTGACTTGGATGTGAATGTGTAAGGTATGGTCAGTAGGTTTACAGAAGGCACCAAAATTGGAGGTGTAGTGGACAGTGAAGAAGGTTAGTTCAGAATGCAACAGGATCTTGATCAGATGGGCCAATGGCGCAGATGGAGTTCAATTTAGACAAATGTGAGCTGTTGGATTTCGGAAAGGCAAATCTGGGCAGGACTTATACACTTAAAGTCCTGGGGAGTGTTGCTGAACAAAGAGACATTGGAGTGTAGGTTCATAGTTCCTTGAAAGTCGAGTCACAGGTAGGCGGGTAGTGAATGCAGTGTTTGGTACACTCCCTGTTATTGGTCAATGCATTGAATGCAGCTGTTGTGACGTCATATTGTGGTTGTACAGGACATTGATTAATGCTCTTCTGGGATTCTGTTTTCAGTTCCAATCTCCCTGTTCTCGGAATGATGTTGTGAAACTTCAAAGGTTTCAGAAAAGGTTGGCAAGGACTTTGCCAGGGTTGGACGGGTTGAGCTATTGGGAAATGCTGAATAGGCTGGGACTATTTTTCCTGGAGAGTTAGAGATTGAGAGGTGACCTTATAAATGTTTATAAAATCATGATGGACCTGGATAAGGTGAGCAGTCAGGGACTTTTTCCCAGGTTCTGTGGGTTCAGAACTAGAGGACACAGGCTTAAGATGAGAGGGAAAAGATTTAAAAGGGATCATTTTTCTCAATGAACAGAGTTATCAGAATCTGGAACATTCCACCTGTAAAGGTGCTAGGATTTGAGTCCATAAGGAGTTTACAGGTTAACATTATGAAGTGGGTGATTGGGACTAAATCTGACAGTTCCTACAAAGAAATGAAGTGCAATTTGGATCAATCTGTGCTCCCTCTCAGGCCAAAAAAGACCCTGAGCTCCCGGTTGCCTGCCACTTTAACACGCGAGCGTGTTCCCTGGCCAACATCTGTCTCATGCTTAGGTGCAGTGTTCCAGTGAAGCTTGATGCAAGCTGGCAGAACACTCCAGAACATACCAAATGGACCATATTTCAAGGACTGCAATTTCCCCTCTCATGTGGTCAACCCCAATGCCCTCCAGTGTATCTCCTCCACTTCCGACACCACTGCCCTTGAACCCCACCCCTCCAACCTTAACTCACACACATTGTTATCACATTGCCTGCCATTACACACTACCCACGATTAACCACTAATTGTCTCCGTTGACAGCTATTCCCCACCTATATCACTCCACAATTGGAGCTGCCAAGGACACAAACCTCTGGAATATCCTCCCTAACCCCCTCTGTCCTCCGTTAAGATTGTTGGGCCTCTCCTGAGATATTTGTATCATTGATAGCGACAGGTGAGGTGCCATTATTTTTGAAAAGGTGGTAAGGAAAGGCCATGGAACAAGAGAACAGTGAGCCTGAAGTCAGTGGCAGGCAAGTTGTTGGAAGGGATTCTAAAGGACAGGATATACGTGTATTTGGAATTGATTAGGGAGAGTTAAAGTGGCTTTGTGCAAAATCGTGTCTCACTAACTTGAGTGTGTTTTGTTTCTTGAAGAAGTGACAAAGACAATTGATGATGGCAGCCTGTGAACGTTGTCTCCATGGGAATTGAACAGGGTTCCACAAAGCAGACTGGTTAGCAAGGTTAGATAACATGGAATGCTGGGAGAACGAGCCATTTAGATACAAAACTGGCTTGAAGGTAGGAGACAGAGAGTGGTGATGTAGGGTTGTTTTGTGGACTGGAGGCCTGTGAGCAGCAGTGTGCTGCAGCAATGGATATTGGGGCCTTCAATAAATGACTTGGATGTGAATATATGAGATATGGTCAGAAGACACTAAAATTGGAGGTGTAGTGGGCAGTGTAGAAAGTTAGTTCAGAATACAACAGGATCTTGTTCAGATGGGCCATTGGAACGGAAAATGGCAGACTGAGTTCAATTTAGATAAATGTGAGCTGTTGTATTTTGGAAAGGCAAATCAGGACAGGACTTATGCACTTAATGGTAAAGTCCTGGGGAGTGTTGCTGAACAAAGAGACCTTGGAGTTCAGGTTCATTGTTCCTTGAAAGTAGAGTTGCAGGTAGGCAGACTAGTGAAGGTGGTGTATGGTATGCTTATATTTATTGGTCAATGCATTGTATACGGAAGCTGGGACGTCATATTGTGGCTTCACAGGACATTGATTAAGCCATTTCAGGAATTCTGCTTTCAGTTCGAATATCCCTGTTCTGGGAAGGATGTTATGAAATTTGAAAGGAGTCAGACAAGATTTGCAAAAACATTGCCAGGGTTGAAGGATTTGGGCTACAGGGAGAGACTGGGGCTATTTTCCCTGAAGAGTCAAAGACAGAGGTGACTTTATGGAGATTTATAAATCGTGAGGGGCATGGATACGGTGAACAGCCAGGGTCTTTCCCCCCCAGGTGAGGTGGGTCCAAAACAAGAGCACATGGGCTTAAGTTGCTAGGGCAAAGATTTAAAAGGGATCTAAGGGGCAACGTTTTCAAGCTGAGTGTGGTGTGTGTGTGGAATGAGCTGCCAGATGAAGTAGTGGAGACTGATACAATTACAACATTTGAAAGGCATCCGTGAATGGGATGGGTTTTGAGGGATAGGGCCCAATAGCTGGCAAATGGGACTCCAGTAGTTTAGGATTCCGAGTCGGCATGAACGAATTGGACCGAAGGTCTGTTTCTGTGCTGTCCATCTCTATGACACTAATAAATTAAGATGCGTTCCTCTTTTGTGGAGAGCGAGCAGAAGCACAGATAATTGTCCTTGGAGCTGAGACGGTTAAGCAGTGATTTCGACCAGGTGCAGATTTGTTTCCAAACAATTAATTTGCAGAGAGAGAGGAATTGTTAGCACGATCACAATTTTTCGTGACTACTTTCAGGTAACTGGCAAATAATGCAGAGTGAAAATGGGAACATTATTTCACCCAGTAAGTTCTGTGCACCTGGAATAGGCTGAACGGCAGCTGGACACAGATTCAGCAGGTATTCTCAAACAGATTTATAATTTTACCTTTTAAGGAAAACTTAGTGGGCTTTGAGCAAGTGAGAGGGGAGTTGGGACAGATTTGCAGCATCTCCAGAGGGAGAGAGTACAGTCCCAATGGGCTGAATAGCCCCAGCCCCTGTGCTCTGTGATACTGCCCCATTCACTGTGAATGATGAAGCTCATCACAGGGCAGAGAGAGCGAGGATCCCACCACTTACCTCACAATGGGGCCCGGCTGATTGATCTCAAACAAGTACACTGTTTCGGAAAGCGTCGGAGGTCACCCTCTCAGGGGCATATCGCACTGACAAGCAAGATACTGGTACAGAGACTGGCTCCAATGTAATGTGAGGTATATGAGGTTCCTGGTGATCGATGGTGATAGGAGATTCTCTGGTATAGGGCACAGACTGCCGTTTCTGCAGCTGACAGTGAGACATCAGAATGGGTGGTACCTCCCTGGTGCCAGGGACAAGGATGTCTCGGAGAGGGAGCAGAGTATTCTCAAAAGGGAGTATGATCAGTGGGAGCTCATTGTACATTAGTACCAATGACATCGGAAGAGGAAAGGATGAGGTTCTGACGAGAGAATATAGCAAATTATCCTGGAGGATAAAAAGTAGGTCTTCGTGGGTAGTAATATCTGGATTACTCTTTGTGCCGCATGCTAGTGAGAGTAGGAACAGCAGGATAGAGCAGATGAATGTGTGGCTAAGGATCTGGTGCAGGGGAGAAGGATTGCCATGTTTGGATCATTGGAATCTCTGCTGGGGTAGAATTGACGTGCATAAGAAGGATGGATTGTACCTGAATTGGAAGGTGTCTAATATCCAGGCAGGGAGATTGGCTAGTGCTACTCAGGAGGCATTAAACCAGTGAGGGAGTGGGGGGTAAACCTAAAGAGATAGTGAGAGAAGAGGTATGTCTGAGGCTGGTACAGTTGAGAAGTTAGACAGTCAAGGCAGGCAAGGGCAAGGCACAGAACGAGGTGGGACAGAGCAGTTTCACTGCATTTATTCCAGTGCAAGAGGCCCGTCAGGGAAGGCAGATGAGCTGAGGATATGGTTTTGAACATGGGACTGGGATATCATGGATATTACAGAAACGTGGCTCAGTGATGGATAGGACTGGCAGCTTAATGTTCTAGGGTGCAATGGGAAGGATAGAAAGGGGGAACGAGAGGAGGCAGAATGGCGTTTTGGATTAGGGATACCTTTATGGTTGTGCTCAGGGAGGATATTGGGAGTATTTCCAGTGAAGTTACTTGGATAGAATTGGGAAATAAGAAAGGGGTGATCACCTTGTTGTGGTTGTCTGCTTGGATTTCGTCTGGTTGCTCTGGTTTCCTCCCACAGTCCAAAGATGTGTAGGATGGGTGGGTTATCCAGGCTGAATTGCCCATAGTGTTCAGGGATGTGCTGGCCAGGTGGATTGCTCATTGGAATTGCAACGTTATAGGGGGAGGGTAGAAGGCTCTGATGTTCAGTGTGGATGTGATGGGCTGAATGGCCCGCTTCCAAGCTGTCTGGATTCTCTGATAATTCTACTAGCTTTAAAATAGTTACAGAAAATAATAGACCAGATCTAATAGGTAGCCTTCTAAATTGGACAATTTCGATGGCACAAGGTAAGAACTTGCAAAATTTGTTTGCGGGAGGTTATTTCCAGGGAAAGGGATGGCTGGATAAAAGAGTAACCAGGCAGAGAATAGCAACCCTCAAAAATCAGTAAGGCTGTCTATGGAACCGCAGGCGGTGGGAGAGATTCTGTAAGTATTTCACATCAGTTTTTACTGAAAAATGATATGGAAGCTAGAGAGTTTGGAGAAATAAATAGTGATAATTTGGCAATTGTTCATATTACAGTGGAGGAGGTACTGGATGTCTTAAAAAGCAGAAAGGTGGATAAATCCCAGGAATCTGAGCAGGTGTATCCCAGAACTTTGTGGGAAGCCAGGGAAGTGATTGCTGGGCCCCTCGCTGAGGTATTTGTATAATCGATTGCCACAGACAAGGTGCTGGAAGATGGGTGCCATTATTTGAGAAAGTTAAAAATCACACACCAGGTTATAGTCAAACAGGTTTATTTGGAAGTGTACTTCCAATTAAACCGTTTGGACTATACCCTGGTGTTGTGTGATTTCTAACTTTGTACACCCCAGTCCAACACTGGCATCTCCAAATCATTATTTGAGAAAGGTAGTAAGGAAAAGCCAGGGAACTATAGACCGGTGAGCCTGAAGTCAGTGGCAGGCAAGTTGTTGGAAGGGATTCTCAGGGACAGAATTTACATGTCATTGGAAAGGCAAGAAAAGGTTAGGGATAGTCAGCACGGCTTTGTGCATGGAAGTCATTAACTTGGACTTGAGAAAGACACAAGGTTCCACAGAACAGGCTGGTTAGCAAGTTCAACACCATAGAATAAAGGCGGAACTAGCTATTTGGATACAAAATTGTTTGGAAGATCAAAGAGTCATAGATGTACAACACAGAAGCAGAGACCCTTCGGTCCAACCAGTACATGCTGACCAGATATCCCAACGCAATGTAGTCCCACCTGCCTGCACCCGGCCCATATCCTTCCTATTCATATACCCATCAAGATGCCTTATAAATGTTGCATTCGTCCAACCTCCACCACTTCCTCTGGCAGCTCATTCCATACACGTACCACCCTCTGTGAAAACGTTGCCCCACAAGTCTCTTTAAAGTCTTTCCCCTCTCACCCTAAACTTATGCCCTCTAGTGCTGGGATCCACCACCCCAGGGAAGAGACTTTGTCTATTTATCCTATCCATGCCCCTCATGATTTTATATACCTCTATAAGCTCACCTCTCACCTTCCGACGCTCCAGGGAAAATAGCCCCAGTCTATTCAAAATCTATTCAACCCCCAGCTGAGCTCAAATCCTCCAATCCTGGTAACTTTCTTGTAAATCTTTTCTGAACCCTTTCAAGTTTCACAACATCCTTCCGATAGGAAGGAGACCAGATTTGTACGCAATATTCCAATAGTGGCCTCACCAATGCCCTGTACAGCCACAACATGACCTCCCAACTCCTGTACTTAATGTTCTAACCATATGCCGCCTTCACTATCCTATCTACCTGTGGCTACACTTTCAAGGAGCTATGAACCCGCACTCCAAGGTCTCTTTGTTCAGTAACACTCCTCAGGACCTTACCATTAAGTGTATAAGTCCTGCTAAGATTTGATTTCCCCAAATGCCACTCCTCAGCTCATTCACTCATCTGATCAAGATCCCGTTGTACTCTGAGGTAATTGTTTTCACTGTCCACTACACCTCCAACTTTGGTGTCATCTCACTAACTATGCCTGCTATGTTCACGTCCAAGTCATTCATATAAAAAAAGGAAAAGTAGTGGATCCAGCACCAACCCTTGTGGCACTCCACTGGTCACAGGCCTCCAGTCTGAAAAACAACCCTCCACCACCACCCTCTGTCTTCTGCCTTTGAGCGAGTTCTGGATCCCAATTGGCTAGTTCTCCCTGTATTCCATGAGCTCTAACCTTGCTGAGCAGTCAGTGTCTTGGTGGAGGGTGCTTTTAGGACTGGAAACCTGTGGTGAGCAAAATGCTGTCAGGCTGGGTGTTGGGTCCACTGCTTTTTGTCATTTATATCAGTGATTTCCATGTGAATATAACAGCTATGGTTAGTAGGTTTACAGTAGGCACCAAAATTTGAGGTGCAGTGGACAGTAAATTTACCTCAGAGTACAATGAGACTCCGATCAAATGGGCTGAGGAGTGGCAGATGAAGTTTAATTTTGATAAATGTGAGGTTCTGCATTTTGGAAAAACAAATCAGGGCCGGACTTCTACACTTAATGGGAAGGTCCTGGGCAGTGTTGCTGAACTAAGAGATCTTGGAGTGCAGGTTCATAGTTCCTTGAAAGTGGAATCATAGGCAGGGTAGTGAAGAAGGTGTTTAGTATTCTTGCCTTCATCGGTCAGTGCTTTGAGTACAGGAGTTGTGACGTCATTTTGCGGCTGTACAGGACATTGATTCAGTCACTTCTGGAATTCTGCTTTCAGTCCTGGTCTCCCCACTATCGGAATGATATTGTGAAACTTGAAAGGATTCAGAAAAAATGTGCAAAGATGTTTCCAGGGTTGAGGGATTGAGCTATAGGGAGAGGCTGAATAGGCTGAGGCTGTTTTCACTGGAGAATCGGATGCTGAGGGGTGACCATAGAGGTTGATAAAATCGTGAGGGGCATGGATAAGGTAAACAGCTCGGGTCTTATTCCTGCTTAAGTGAGTCCAAAACTAGAAAGCACAGGCGTGAGGGAAAAGATTGAAAAGGGATATTAGGGACAAAGTTTCAAGCTGAACGTGATACGTGTATGGAATAAGCTGCCAGAGAAAGTGTGGAGGTTGGTATAGTTACAACATTTAAAATGTATCTCATTGGATATGTGATTGGGAAAGGTTTAGAAGGTTATGGACCAAGTGCTGGCATATGGGACGAGATTAATTTAGGATATCTGGTCGGCATGGACAATTTGGACTGAAGGGTTTGTTTCTGTGTTGTACATCTCTACGACACTAATAAATTAAAATTAAGATAGGTTTCTCTTTTATGGAGAGTTAGCAGAAGGTCAGACAATTCTCCTGGGAGCAGGGAAGGTTAAGCAGTGATTTTGACCAGTAGTTGATTTGTTTCCAGGATATTTCATTTATAGAGAGACAGAGTGAGAAATTTTTAACGTCACAATTTTTAGTAACTACTTTCAGGTAACTGGCAAATAATGCAGGTTAAAAATGTGAAGATTATTTTACTCACTAAGTTCTGAGCATCTGGAACAGTTTGAAAGACAGCTGAATGCAGATTCAGTAGCTATTGTCAAAACAAATTTGAAATTTAACTTTTTAAGGAAGGATTTGGAAGGCTATGTCCAAATGGGAGGTGAGTTGGAACTGACTGGCACTATCTCCAGAGGGAGAGAGTACAGCCCCAATGGGCTGAATAGCTCCCAGCCCCTGTGCTCTGTGATACTGCCTCATTCACTGTGAATGATGAAGCTCATCACAGGGCAGAGCTGTAGAGATGTACAGCATGAAAATACATCCTTTGGTTAAACTGGTCCATGCTGACCAGATATCCCAACCTAATCTAAGTCCCATTTGCCAACACTTGGCACATACACCCTTCCTATTCATATACCCATCCAGATGTCAAATGGTATAATTGTACCAACATCCTCCACTTCCCGACAGAAGATTCCATACACGCACCAACCTCGGTGGGAAAAAAAATTGCCGCTCTGATCCATTTTAAATTCTTCCCCTCTCATCTTAAACCTATGCCCTCTCATTCTGGACTCCCCCACCCCAGGGAAACGACCTTGTCTATTTTTCCTATCCATGCCCCTCCTGATTTTATAAACCTCTGTGAGGTCACCCCTCAGCCTCTGATGCACCTGGGAGGATCCCACCACTCAGGTCACAATGGGGCCTGGCTGATTGACACAGCTTCAGACCAAAAGGAGAGTTGGCATGATCCTCCAGCCAATGGGAATAAATGAGGGGTGGGTCCAGCAGGCCAACACATGACCATCAGCTTTGCAGGCGCAGTGTCACTGTGAGGGGGGACTCAGTGAATGTGAAGGGAGTGGGAGAGAATGCAGAGACAGGGAGAGAGATGGAGGTGGTGTGGACTGGGAAGGTTGATAAACACTGTTTCAGTCTGCTAGACCCGAATTAGATACTCCGGGTAAATTGAAAGAACTGTGGATGCTGTAAATCACACATATCAACTGAAAGTACTGGAAAAGCTCAGCAGATCTGGCAGCATCTGTGAAGTGAAATCGGTTCGCATTTTGGATTCGGTGACTAATCCTCAGGAACTGATGCTACTGAGAAAAAATGTTGGTTTTTATGCAGAAGGGAGAGGTTAAGGAGTAAATGATGGGGGGAATAGAGTCCAAAGAGAGAGATAAGAGCAATTGGAGAAAAAGAGTGGATAACGATCTGAGGGGGAGGGTGAATAGCTGTTTATGGAGACTGTTAGTGGCTAACCATAGGTAGTGTGTAATGCCAGGCTATGTAATAACAAGGCCTGGTGTGTGGGGTAAGGGGCAAAGACACTAGGACGAGGGAGAGTTCAGGACCTAAAATTATTGAATTTGATGTTGAAGCCAGAGGATTGTAGGGTCCCCGACTGGGAGATGAGGTGTTGTTCTTCCAGCTTGTGGTGCTGGAAAAGCACAGCAGGTCAGGCAGCATCCAAGGAGCAGGAGAATTGACATATTGGGCATGTAAGCACTTCATCAGAAATGTGGGAGGTGGGGGAAGAGGGCTGAGAGATAAATAGGGAGGGGTGTTTGAGGTTGGAGGGAAGGGAGCTATGAAGAGACTAGGTCGATGTAGATGGGGTAGTGGTGAGAGGGTGGAATGGATAATTGGGAAGGAAGATGGACAGGTGGGACAGTTCAGGAGGCCAGTGCCGAGTTGGAGGGTTGAGTCTGTGATAAGGTGGGGGAGAGGAGATGAGGAAACCTTGATGCCGTGTGGTTGAAAGGTTCCAAGGTCGAGGATGAGGTGTTCTTCCTCCAGGCGTGGGGTGGCTTGGATTTGGGGGTGGAGGACACCCAGGACTTGCATGTCCTTGGCAGCGTGGCGGCGGAGAGGATGTTGCTGAAGTGGTCAGCCACAGGGCGGTGGGGTTGGTTGGTGCATATGTCCCAGAAATATTCCCTGAAATATTCCATAAGTTGGTGTCCTGACTCCCCGGTGTAGAGGAGACCATGTTGAGAGCAAAGGACACAACAGTTGAGGTGTTTGGGTGGGCAGGGAATTCTCTGCTGGATGTGGGAGGATCCTTTGGTGCCTTGGATGGAGGTGAGGGGGAGGTGTGGGCACAGGTTTTACACCACATGCAGTGGCAAGCGAAGGTGCTGGGAGTGGAGGATGGGTTGGTGGGGAGCTTGGACCTAACGAGGAAGTCACAGAGGGAATGGTCTCTGTGGAATGCTGAAAGGGGAGGGGAGGGAAACATATCTCTGGTGGGGTCTGATTGTAGGTGGTGGAAATGGTGGAGGATGATGTATTGTATCTGGGTGGAAGGTGAGGAGTGGGGGGAATCCCATCCTTGTTGGGGTTGGAAGGGTGGGGTTCAAAGGCAGTGGTGTGAGAAGTGGAGGAGATACACTGGAGGGCATTGTTGACCACATGGGAGGGGAAATTGCAGTCCTTGAAATAGGAGATCATTTGGTATGTTCTGGAGTGTTCTGCCAGCTTGTATCAAGCTTCACTGGAACACTGCAGTAAGCTTGAGACAGAGATGTTGGACAGGGAACAGTCTTGTGTGTTAAAGTGACAGGCAACTTGAAGCTCCGGGACCTTTTTGCAGCCACAATGTAACTCATCAGTCACCATTTCCACCACAGCCACTGAGATGCTACCAGGTTCCTGTCTCCTCCACTAACAGCTTTCCACCCTCCCACCAGATCGTTATTCACTCCTTTGTCTTTACAAATGTTCCTTTCTCTCTTTGCACTCTGTCCCTACCTATTATTTACTCTTTAACCCTTATCTCCTGTAGTCCAAAGATGTGCAGGTTCGGTGAATTGGCCCAGCTAAATTTCCCGTAGTGTTCAGGGATGTGCATTAGTCTGGGGAAATGGAGAGGAAGAGGGAGGGGAATGGATCTGGGTGGGATGAACTTCAGAGGGTGGGTGTGGAATTGTTGGGCCGAAGAGCCCGTTTCCACGCTATAGGGATTCTACTTTTCCCAGCTGTTTTCGGTTCTGATGAAGGGTCACAGAACCCGTGATGACCCTTGGTGTGTGCAGGAGGCGGAAAGGGGAGAGTGGCAGCAGAAACCGGATGAGATGTATCAGTGTAGACTGGGAGGGTTTAGTTACACTCTGTGCAGGTCGTTAAACTGAATTAGAAAATCTTGGTCCCACATTTGCAGCAAAGGGGAAAACAGCTGTGGGCCTCAGGCAGTGAGAGGTCCTGGGTTATGGCCGCCATCTGTATTTGGGGCAAGGTACAGCAAGGCGCATGCACATGTCCTCTTTTTGGGGGGGGGTGATTTCAAGAGGAGTGTTTACACATCAAACACATACCAAGAGAAGTGTTCGCCTTCACTATTCACCTTGCACTGATTGTGAGCTTTGTTTTGCGAATTCATTTTCTAGGATATTAATTGAGAATAATTGAGACTGGGATCTCAAAAACAAGTTTCTACAGTCAGTGGAGTCATCAGGGTCTGAATATCATTGGCATTTAACTGTGGAACGAGAAAGGTTTGTTCAGTCTGGGAAAATATCACCAATAGTTTTGTCAAGCAAAAAGCAGAAAGATGTTCAAGTTCATGGTCAGAGCACCCTTTGGGTATGTGTTCAATTCTTGGCCCTGCAGCTGTGGAAGGAGGTATTGGCCTGAGAGAGAGCACAGATTTATCCAAATGCCAGATTTAGTCCCAGTCACCCACTTCATGATGTTAACCTGTAAATTCCCGACTTCCAATTCCCTGCAAGCTTCTCATTGAATTTCCTTGTGGACTCAAATTCCAGCACCATTTCAGGTGGAACATTCCAGATTCTGACAACTGTCTGTTCATCCAGAAACTGCTGAAGTCCATGTTGACTCTGGGGTTACAAAGGGCTGAACTGAAAGATGAGATGCTGTTCCTGAGCTCCCATTGAGATGCATTAGAACAGTACAGGAGGCTGAGGGCAGTGTAGGTATGAGCAGACATTGAAAATGACAGGGCTGTACTGAGAGTGCTGCTTGGCTCAATGAGAGTGTTTTGGAGTTGGGTGTAAACAGAGTGAGGTGAGACAGGGAGAAGGTGAAGCTGAAACTCAAGTTTAGTTCAGGCCATTCAGTAATTCACGTGGTCCCAATGGGAACAGCCAATTTCTCAGTGATACCTGCGGAGTATTTAAGTTTTTAACGTATGACATATCTGCTGAAGTAAAGATTTTTTTTATTATAATGTACATGTTTGAAGTGAAGGAAGGTTGCTCACGCGTTTAAATTTTCTTAATGGGAGTAACGAGATGAATGTAGAGAGATGTTGTGATAGGGGACCTCAGACCCGTGGTGTGGTCCTCTTGTACAATGTGGGAAATAAGGGACGCTTCCAGTGTGCCTGATGGCTATGTGTGCTGCAAGTGTGTCCATCTGCAGTTACTGGGAAACTGCTTTTCAGACCTGGAGCTGTGAGTGGACTCACTGTGGAGCGTCTGAGAATGTTATGGACAGCACGTTTAGTGAGTTAGTCACACTGCAGGTGAGGGCTACACAGGCAGAAAGGGAATGTATTACCATCAGATCAAGTAAGAGGCTCAGGAAGGGGGTGCAGGAGTCCCCAGTGGTCATCCCCTTCTCATACAGATACTGTATCCCGCTTGGGATTCTGTAAGGGTGGGAATGGGTGGGGTGGCTTCTCGGGAAATCAGCACCAGCCAGGGTCATGCCACCACAGAGAGCTACGCTGCACAGAGCGGGAGGAAAGAGAGGAAACACGGCTATAGTGACAGGAGATTCAATGCTCAGGGTTAGGGCAGGCACTGCTGTGACCACAGACATGAATCCAGGATGGTATGTTACCTCCATAAAGCTAGGATCCGCGATATCATGGAGCGGCTGCAGGACTTTCTGGAGCTGGAGTTAAACAGCCCGTGGTGGTGGAACACACAGATACCAACAACATCGCTAAACAGAGGGATGAGGGCCTGAAAGCTAGATATAGGGAGAGCAGAGATGCATTAAAATGTAGCTCCTGAAATGTAATAAGGTCAGACTTACTCCCAGTGCCATGTGCTCGTTTAGAGCAGGAATAAGAGGGTAGATCAGCTGGATGTGTGGCTGGGGAAATGGTGTACCAGAGAAAGGTTTAGATTCTTCAGGCACTGGGACTGTTTCTGGGTGGGTCCTATACCAGCCTGACCGGTTACCCCTGGGCAGAGCTGAGACAAATCTGATGGGGGCTTTTGCAGTTCCATTGGTGAGGTTTTAACTAGTCTGGCAGGGGGTTTGGAAATCAAGTGTCGGCTTAGATGGGTCAGATTTGGGTCAGGGAATGGGAGGTAGAATATTAGTGATGTAGTCAGCAGCTCAGAAAGCCAAAGAAAAGGAGGATTAAACGAGATTGAGTCCCTCTTCAGCCATCAGTCCTGCCATCTCAGAAATGTGAGTCAACAAAATATGGAGCTGTATACATGTCTATGACTCTATGTGCTTCAGCAAAATGGTGGAAATCTGCAATAAGAACATAAATTGCTGGACATCCTCAGCAAGTCTGTCAGCATCTGAAATGGTGACAGATGCAGGAAACATCGCAGCCTTGAAGAAGTGTTTAGATGATCACACCAAGATGTTACACGGAGTGCCAGAACGTGGGACTAGAATAAATAGACGCTTGATGACCAGCATGGATACGATGGGGCTGGAAAGTTGATGTTTCGGGTCAGGACTAGTCATCCGGACTGACAAACTGTCCTGACCCAAAACATCAACTTTCCTGCCCCTCTGATGCTGCCTGACCTGCTGCACTTCCCC
This sequence comes from Chiloscyllium plagiosum, assembly GCF_037043375.1. NCBI lineage: Eukaryota > Metazoa > Chordata > Chondrichthyes > Orectolobiformes > Hemiscylliidae > Chiloscyllium > Chiloscyllium plagiosum. The sequence goes on from NW_028270178.1 coordinate 41,725,549, forward strand.
AGATCCACATTGTATAAACTCTGACTTCCAGCATCTGCAGCCCTTAACTATCTACACATCCCAGGACTCAGGCTGGTGACCTTCCTTTACTCAATCTCAATAACCAGGATAGCTCCCCTTGGGAAAGGGGAACAAAGGTGCACGCAGTACTCCAGGTGTGGTCTCACCAAGGCCCTTCCAGAAAGGGATCCCTGCTCCTGTACTTGAATCCTCTCACTAGGAAGGTCACACATCATTTACATTCTCCACTGCTTCCCACTCCTGCCTGCTTCTGAAAAGAGGGAATCTCAGAGAAACACGGAATAAAATGGGGTCAGAATCTCTGGTCTTAAACTGTTGAACACAATGCCCCCATCTTCTCCATATTGGTCATCAAGCGCACATGCCTGGTGTAATCATCTGAACACTTCTTCAAGGCTGCAATGTTTCCTGCATCTGTCACCATTTCAGATGCTGCCAGACCTGCTGAGGATCTCCAGCACTTTTTGTTTTCTCTGTTGTAGAGTACTGAAAGGGGGGATTTGTAGTTGAGAAATTCACAGTGAATTTCATGTTCAGTTTTGATATTTACTGGATCCGTGCCGATCTGGATATCATTGGCCTTTTCGTCTGGATGGAAAGGTGTGCATTCTGCCCGTGAACGAATATTTCAAATGTCAGCGTGACTGGAAAAAGTACTGAGACAGCGAAGTCCGTGTTAGCGTGGGGACTGTGGAGAGAGATTTCATTTGGTTTTTGAAAGTTTAAAAAATCATGGCACATTTCCCAGGAACAGTTAAGCCCCAGATTGGTTTTGTATGAGGGCAATTTACCATGAAACCAGAAAGACAAAAGGATTCCTGCATCATGGAAAAAGCTGTGAAAATGGAATTGTTGTAACGGAGTGAATTATCGATCATGGATAGTAATCCATTGGTGTTGTCACGTCGGTTCCAGTGCCGTGGGGAAACACGGGAAATGTGATGGATGCAGTGTAGGTTTCAGTCATTAAACTGGAAAGGTGCAGAAGAAATTTACAAGGATGATGCCAGGTCTCAGGGGTCTGAGTTATAGGGAGAGGTTAGACAAGTGAGGGCTTTTTTGTTTATAGTTGAAACTTTATTGCTGGAACAGCACAGCAGGTCAGGCAGCATCCAGGGAACAGGAGATTCGACGTTTCGGGCACAGGCCCTTCTTCAGGAAGAAGGGCCTGTGCCCGAAACGTCGAATCTCCTGTTCCCTGGATGCTGCCTGACCTGCTGTGCTGTTCCAGCAATAAAGTTTCAACTTTGATCTCCAGCATCTGCAGACCTCACTTTCTCCTTTTTTGTTTATCGCAGAGGAAACTGAGGGGGAATATATTAAAGAAGTGTATAAGATCATGAGAGGTCTGGGTAATATGAATGCACTCAGTCTTTTTCCCAGGGAACTAAGGACTGGAGGGTATCAGTTTAAGGTTAGAGGAGAAAGACTAAAAGGGAACCTGAGGGGCAACTGTTCTCCACAGAGGGTGGTATGTATATGGACTGAGCTGCCAGTGGAAGTGGTTGAGGCGGGTCTGTTAACAACATCTAAAGGGCATTTGGACAAATACATGGATAGGAAAGTTTCAGAAGCAGATGAGTCAAGTGCATGGTAATGGGGTTAGCATGGATGGACATTCTGATCGGCATGGGCCAGTTTAGGCCAAAGGGCCTGTCTCTGCTGTAGGATTCTATGATTAAGTCCATTTGCTATTTCTCCCCCTAACTCTGTTGGTATCTTGGGATGTATTCCATCAGGGCAAAGAGACTTGTCTACCTTTAGCTCCATTAGCTTGCCCAGCTCTAACTCTTTCATGATAACTGTTGTTTCTAGGTCCTCACCTTCCTCAGTCTCCTTATCAATTACTGGCATGGTCTTCATATCCTCCACTGAAGACTAACTGCTGTGTACCCATATTCCTGAACCCTGCTGGATAGGAATAGCTAGGCACAGAACTCTGAGAGCTCTTCTTTGAGTCTTTATTGATGAGACATGGCAGTTACCTGGATAGTGTACATGCAAAACACCTCCAGGCAGCATCAGGTAACTCCCCGCCTGTCCGATGTGCCGCTCCCATTCTTATACCTTTGTGGTTTGGGACTTTGAATAGAAACTGTCTCTCAGTATTATCTCCATGGCAACGGCAGTTTGAAAGTCTAGTTCAGTTCAGCATTTTGTGGTTAAACCACACACCCCTCCCCCACGCCCCTTTGGCTGCCTCAAGTGCCTGACAGGTGCTTTAGTTTCAGTGGGGCTGTCTATCAGGATTCTGATGTGGAGGAGCCAGTGGTGGGTTGGACAAAGTTTAAAAACCACACAACACCAGGTTATAGTCCAACAGGATTATTTGGAAGTACAAGCTTTTGGAGTGTGCTGTGATTTGTAACTTGATCAGGATTATCTCTATGGTAACAGTTAAGTGCTTCAACAATTACAGAGGCCATATGTTCCCCACACAATAGGTTCCCCTCTAACAGTGTAAACTGCTATTCTGGCCCAGGGGATAGCTACTCATCACTTTTCTCCCCCAATCCCATCTCGCTTTCTGTTGATCTTTAAAGTTTTTCTAATCTCCTTGGTCTTTGGCAATTTGTATGCATTCTATTTCAGTTTGATAGACTCTCTTATTTCCTAGGAGAAATTGAGGTCTGCAGACGCTGGAGATCAAAGCTGAAACTTTATTGCTGGAACAGCACAGCAGGTCAGGCAGCATCTAGGGAACAGAAGATTCGACGTTTCGGGCACATGCCCTTCTTCAGGAATGAGCAGAGAGTGTTCAGGAGGAGAAGATAAAAGGTAGGGAGGAGGGACTTGGAGGAGGGGCGTTGGAAATGTGATAGGTGGAAAGAGGTCAAGGTGAAGGTGATAGGTCGGAGTAGGGTGGAGGCGGAGAGGTCAAGAAGAAGACTGCAGGTCAGGAAGGCGGTGCCGGGCTGGAGGGATTCGGCTGAGACAAGGTGGGGGGAGGGGGGATGAAGAAACTGGTGAAGTCCAAGTTCATCCCCTGTGGTTGGAGGGTTCCCAGTCGGAAGATAAGACGCTCCTCCTCCGACCGTCGCGTTGTTGTGGTTTGGCGGTGGATGAGTCCAATGACCTGCATATCCTCGGTGGAGTGGGAGGGGGAGTTGAAATGCTGTGCTACAGGGTGATTGGGTTGGTTCGTCCGGGTGGCCCAGAGGTGCTCTCTGAATCGCTCCGCCATGGCAGATTATTCCTTTTCCTACAGTCCTTCCTTTTCCCTGATATATACTTTTGCTGAGCACTTCAAAAAGTTGCTTTGATATTCCCCCACTGTCCGTCAACTTTCCCACCATAAAGTCTTTGTTTCCAGTCTACATTAGCCAACTCCTGCCTCATCCTATTGTAGTCTCCTTTTGTTTAACCACTTGGGAGTGGATCTAATCTTCCAGCTTTCCATCTATGTTCGAAGTTCAGCCAGACTTATCAGAAGTCTTTTATCAGATTACGAGGTGAGGCGATGTTTCCTGGGTGTTTTGGTTTTCATTATCAGTGACCTTGGCTTTGTAATAAAGTACAGAATAGATATTCACAACAGCGTACACTGGACGCTGCGAATGTACGACGCAATCTAAAACCATAAATCACTGTCTCCCCTCAGTTTAAAATTGCAAAATCATTATCTCCTACATACTTCCTCACTATCTAAGCTTGGAATGCTAATCCACCTGACTATCTGTCATTTTCTGAAAATCTCCTTTGGTGAATGTGGTGAGTTTTGGATTCAGCATTCCAGTTATTACCGTAAGAAGGTGAGCACTGGGCACAGGAGAACCAGCCCCACTATTTAATATGGTGATGATTGAGCTCACATCGGTCTCAGCTGGGTTTTCCCACCTGCTCTCTCTCGCCCTTCATCTCATTCAAATTCAACATCTGTATCTCTTCATTACATTGGCTCATTGTCCTGGCATCCACCGCATTTTCTATCAAGAATTCCACAGATTCACAACACATCGAGACAAGTACATTCTTCCTCATGAGAATAGAATAGAGTCCCTGTAGTGCAGAAACAGGGTATTCATCCATCGAGTCCACACCAACCCTATGATGAACATCCAATTCAGACCCACTCATTCCCTGTAACATTGCATTTCCCATGGCTAATTGTCTAACCGGCACATGAATGGACACTGTCAGCAATTTAGCATGGGCAATCCACCTAACCTGCACATCTTTGGACTGTGAGAGGAAACTGGAGAACTGCACGAAACCATGCAAACATGGGGAGAATGTATAAACTCCACATAGTCGCCTAAGGTCCCTGACGCTATGAGGCAGCAGTGCTAGCCACTGAGCCACCTCTGCTTAAAACCAACTGCGCCTTATTAACCTCCCTATCCCACACTTTTCATTCATGTTCCAGAGACAGGGCTCCAGTGCCTGCATGAGGAGTGCAACTCGCAAATTCCGAGGCAGGGACCAAACGTCTGTGGGGAAACCTGGCACTGCACAAGTACAGAATGTGGATGAGTTTTGGAGCATGTGCTTTGGGGTAACTAGTGGAAAGTATTTCACACTTTGATTGTCTGGAGTAGGAACTTATTTGCTTGTAGTATTGATTTGTTGGAGGGTCAAAGTGTCAGCAAACCCACATGGGACCAAGGTCCATCCCCAACTCGTCATAACACTGGAATCGACCAATAAGAAACAAAGAAGGATCTGACCCATTCTGCAAGACTGAAGGTTCCTCTTCTGTCCAGGATCTTCCACCTCCCTTTCTGTTTCCTTTGGTTTCATTCTGCTGTTACATTATTGACTTGCAGCAACTGAGGGAAAGGAAGTGAACCCAGAAAGGGTGCAGAGTCTAACCAGGGACGTAAAGTGGTGGCATAGACCTATTTATCAACAACTCCATGAGAATGGGGAGGGTGTACATTAGGGGGTAGCAGAGTCAGAATGGTGGGAGAAAGTAAGTGGGCTGGAGGGTTTCAGCTTTGGGGGAAGAAAGGGGAAAAAGATATTCCAGAGAAACTAGAATTGTCTGCTCTGAATTTCTAATCTGTGCATATTTCTTTATACAGGGTGCTAGATGCTGATGGTTTGCAGACTGAAATCTCAACATCATTTGCCGATCGTGATAAAGTTAACCAGAATTTGAAGAACCAAAGATGGAGAATCACTCGGCCAAAATCCTGCAACACTCTCCCTCCCAGCATTGTCGGTCTATCTGCACCAAATGCACTGTGAATGATACAAGACAGCAGCTCACTACCATCTTCTCAAGGATAACGAGAGATGGGGAATAAATGCTGGCTGAGCCAGTGATGCCCATATCCTGGAAATGGTTTCTATCTCTAGTTGCTGAATCCTGGTTGATGTTTCTGCAGGATGATGAGGGACGCTGAGTGCATCCTCCAGTAGGCAGCACCATCACATTACCCCTGCCTACACCCACACAGTAACACCGCAACGTCACTGGAACAAAAGGCAGTGAAGCCAAAGGAGGACTTAGATATAGTTCTTTGAGGTAAAGTAGTGAAAGGGGATTGGAACACAGCAGGAACAGGAGACTGCGCTGCATGGTCAGCTGTTTTCCCTTGAATGGTGGAGCAGGATTGAAAGGCCGAATGGCCTCCTGCTGCTATCTCCCAGGTATGTATATAGCCTTGGAGCCCGGGTAGGAAGAAGTGGGCAGGGATTCTCCAGGAGATTGCACCTCCACATCAGTTTTCAGTGAGGGACGGTTTGATGGATTTTATTTAACATTTGTCTTTAACACCTGGTTTGTGAATTTTTGGTTTTAAAGTATTGTAGCTATTTATTCCACAATAAATAAAACTAAAAGAAAAAAAAATGAAACTATCTGAATATAACAGTTTTTTAAAATTTCAAACGCCCTGTAAAACAAAATCCTGTCTATTCCCGGACACCATCACTTTCCAGTTACTCAAACTCCAGGGAAATAGTCCTCCCTGTCTGAACCTTTGGTTTGATTTAACTGTTTTTCAGTTCTCCTTCTGTGAGCTGTGAAGCGTTCTTTTTCCCCCATTTCTCCTACCCAGAAGTGTTATCACACACAGCTGAGCAAACTTCTCACGTTCATCATTACGCCATTTTGGGTTTTGTTAATATATAATCACCAGCAGGAAACCACCCGTGTAACCAATTGAATATTTACAAACAAAGCCCATTACAGGCAAAGCAAACCATAACAAAAGACAGAGTCGGAAGGGACCAAATCAAAGTAGAGTTGGGGTGAGGGGACAGCAGTGGAGATAAAGCACGGTATCCCCTGCGATGCCAACCTCTATCTAAAGGCATCGAGAGCATTGATACATACCAGATGCTCCTTCTTCAAGGACACCCTGCTTTCTCCTCAATCATAGAATAGAATCCCAACAGTGTGGCAGGAGAGCATTGGCCCATCAAACCCCACCAACCATCCAAAGAGCATCCCACCTGGAGCACTCCATCCCTGTAACACTGCATTTCCCGTGGCTGATCCACCGAGTCTGCACATTCCTGGACATTGTGGACAATTTAGCACGACTGATCCACCTAACCCACAAATATTTGAACTGTGGGAGGACACCAGAGCACCTGGAGGGGGCCCACACAATCATAGGGGAATGTGCAAACTCCACACAGGCTGTTGACCAAAGCTGGACTCCAACCTTGTACCTGGTGCTGTGAAGCAGTAGTGCTATAATCCCAAGTTATAGAACATAGAAGAATACAGTGCAGTACAGGCCCTTTGGCCCTCGATGTTGCACCGATCCAAGCCCACCTAACCTACACCAGCCCACTATCCTCCATATGCCTATCCAATGCCCGCTTAAATGCCCATAAAGAGGGAGAGTCCACCACTGCTACTGGCAGGGCATTCCATGAACTCACGACTCGCTGAGTAAAGAACCTACCCCTAACATCTGTCCTATACCTACCCCCCCCTTAATTTAAAGCTATGCCCCCTCGTAATAGCTGACTCCATACGTGGAAAAAGGTTCTCACGGTCAACCCTATCTAAACCCCTAATCATCTTGTACACCTCTATCAAGTCACCCCAAACCTTCTTTTCTCCAATGAAAACAATCCCAAGTGCCTCAGCCTCATACGATCTTCCTACAATACCAGGCAACATTCTGGAAAACCTCCTCTGCACCCATTCCAGTGCCTCCACATCCTTCCTATAGTATGGCGACCAAAACTGCACACAATACTCCAGGTGCGGCCGCACCAGAGTCTGATACAATTACAACATGACCTCAGGACTCCGTAACTCAATTCCTCTACCAATAAAAGCCAGTACGCCATATGCCTTCACCGCACTATTTACCTGGGTGGCAACTTTCAAAGATCTGTGTACATGGACACCAAGATCCCTCTGCTCATCCACACTACCAAGTATCCGACCATTAGCCCAGTACCCCATCTTTTTATTACTCATACCAAAGTGAATCACCTCACAATTAGCTACATTGAAGTCCATTTGCCACTTTCTGCCCAGTTCTGCAGCTTATCTATATCCCGCTGTAACCTGTCACATCCTTCCTCACTGTCAACAACTCCTCCGACTTTCGTATCATCCGCAAACTTGCTCACCCAACCTTCGAACCCCTCCTCCAGGTCATTTATAAAAATGACAAACAGCAATGGTCCCAAAACAGATCCTTGCGGAACACCACTAGTAACGGCACTCCAAGATGAACCTTTACCATCAACTACTACCCTCTGTCTTCTTCCAGCCAGCCAATTCCTACTCCCAACCTCCAACTCACCCTCAATGCCATGCCTCCATATTTCTTGAAGTAGCCTTCCATGGGGAACCTTATCAAACCCCTTACTAAAATCCATAAACACCACATCTACCGCTTTCCCCTCGTCCACCCCCTTTCACCTTCTCAAAGAATTCAATAAGGTTTGAGAGGCATGACCTGCCCTTCACAAAACCATGCTGGCTATCCTTGATCACAATATTCCTATCCAGATGTTCATATATCCTATCCCTTACAATTCTCTCTAAGACTTTGCCCACAACAGAAGTGAGACTCACTGGCCAATAGTTACTAGGGTTATCCCTACTCCCCTTTTTGAACAAGGGAACCACATTTGCTAGCCTCCAGTCTTCTGGCACTACTCCTGAGGACAACGAGGACATAAAAATCAAGGCCAATGGCTCTGCAATCTCCTCCCTTGCTTCCCAGAGGATCCTAGAATAAATGCCATCAGGCCCAGGGGACTTATCTATTTTCACCCTTTCCAGAATTTCCAACACCTCTTCCCTACATACCTCAAAGCCATTCATTCCACTGAATTGTGACTCAGTATTCACATCGGCAACAATGTCCTGTTCCTGAGTGAATACTGACGAAAAGTATTCATTCAGTGTCTCCCCAATCTCTTCAGCCTCCACACGCAACTTTCCACTACTATCCTTGACTGGACCTATTCCTACCCTAGTCTTTCTTTTATTCCTAACATACCTATAGAAAGCCTTAGGGTTTTCCCTAATCCTACCAACTAAGGACTTTTCATGTCCCCTCCTTGCTGCTCTTAGCTCTCTCTTCAGGTCCTTCCTGGCTACCTTATAACTCTCAATCGTCCCAATTGAACATTCACGCCTCATCTTTACATAGGCCGCCCTCTTCCATTTAGCAAGGGATTCCAATTCCTTCTTAAACCACGGCTCCCTCACACGACCCTTTCCTCCCTGTCTGACAGGTAGATACTTATCAAGGACACTCAATAGTTGCTCCTTGAACAAGCTCCACATATCAATTACGCCCTTGCCTTGAAGCCTACTTTTCCAAGCCACGCATCCTAAGTAATGCCTCACCGCATCATAATTTCCCAGCCCCCAGCTATAACTCTTGCCCTGCAGTGCACAATTATCCCTCTCCATGACTAGAGTAAAAGTCACCGAATTGTGGTCACTGTCCCCAAAGTGCTCACCTACCTCTAATTCTAACACCTGGCCTGGTTCGTTACCCAGAACCAAATCCAGTATGGCCTCACCTCTTGTTGGCCTGTCCACATATTGTGTCAGGAAACCATCCTGCACACATTGGACAAACACCGACCCATCTAACGAACTAGAGCTATAGCTTTCCCAATCAATATCAGGAAAGTTAAAGTCCCCCATAACAACCACCCTATTACTTTCACTCTACTCCTGAATCATCCTCGCAATCCTTTCTTCTACGTTTCTAGGACTGTTAGGAGGCCTGTAAAAAACTCCTAACAGGGTGACCTCACCTTTCCTATTCCTAACCTCAGCCCAAACTACCTCAGTTGGCGAGTCTTCATCCATCGTCATTTCCACCGCTGTAATACTATCTTTGACAAGCAATGCCACACCTCCCCCTCTTTTACCCCCACCTCTGACCCTACTAAAACATTTAAACCCTGGAACCTGGAACAGCCCATCCTGTCCTGTTCTACCCATGTCTCCGTAATAGCCACAACATCGAAGTCCCAGGTACCAACGCACGCTGCAAGTTCACCTACCTTATTTCATATACTTCTTGCATTGAAGTGTACACACTTCAAGCCACTTTCCTGTTTACAGGCACCCTCCTTTGAGATTGATGCCATGTTCCTAACCTCCCTACACTCCAGGTCCTGCACCCTAAAGCTACAGTCTAGGTTCCCATGCCCCTGCAGAGTTAGTTTAACCCCCCCCCCCCCCCCCCCCCCCACCAAGAGCACTAGCAAACCTCCCGCCAAGGATACTGGTGCCCCTCAGGTTCAGGTGTAGACCATATTGTTTATAGAGGTCCCATCTTTCCCAGAAAGAACCCCAGTTATCCAAATACCGGAATCCCTCCCTCCTGCACCATCCCTGTAGCCACGCATTTAACTGTTCTCTCTCCCTATTCCTCGACTCTCTATCACGTGGCACGAGTAACAAACCAGAGACAACAACTCTGTTCGTTCTCCTGTGCGCTTTTATAGGGAAAAAACCTACCCGGCTGCCCCTCTGGTCTTCGTCACTTCCCCCTGCTGCTCCCGCTCTTTCTGTGAAGAGAGAAAAAAAAACACCGCTGCCCGCTACCGGTAAGTACTTTTAAAACAAACTGTCTTACCTTAACTGTAGCCTTCCGGGTTCCTTTACACTCTGCTGCTGCTCGCACGCAAAATTTAAATCAAAACAGATGATCCCTGCTCATTGTCACATTGCTGTTTGTGGAGAATTACTGCCCAGAGAGACATCCTGAGATTCAGAAAGAGACAATATAAATTCAGTCAACTCCATCTGAATTAATGTGATTAACAACAACATAATACTCCAACAGTGCCATTGGACCTCGTACCTACTCTATCATTTACGATTTTTAACCCATGGGAAGTTTGTTGCCAGCTTCGATGACAGCCATAATGCTCTGACCACTTTGACGGAGCCAGTACAAGTCAGTTCTAATAGTTATCAATAGATTGAATCAAAGCAGGATGCCCCACAACAGGACACTCAATGCCTGTAAGTTAAGGTCATTTTCCTACAACCACTCACGTCTGGCAATACCATTGAAGATATTTTATACAGTAACCTTTCAGTCTCAATTGCCAGTTCCAGTCCATGAAGCAGCCACTAGCCTGCACCCGTCAATTGAATTCTAACAGCAGCATTGCCCTGGCAGGAGAGATTGAGGAGCTTGAAGGTGTCTTCTCTGGAGTATCTAAACATGAAACCCTTCAAAGGAACAAAAATCTTCAAGAGCTCGAGAGGATAGATACAGGAAGGATGTGCTCCCTGGCTGGTGTGCCTGGAATAAAATCAGCACTAACTACGATATCTTTACCCAGCATTCCCTTTCGATGCATAAATGTTTAAGATTTATTTGCTGCTCTAATTACACTCCCAGTTTTAACTGCTGTAAAGTTGATGACTATGCAAATATATAAAATATAATTTAATCCGTCCCAAAACCTCTCTGTACCTGTGTCTCACTTGTGTTCACCGAGACACTCATTCAATCTGACGTCTTTATAAACCCTGCCAGGATATTTCCTTAGAGGGCTCAGAATGAAATATTCACTGAATTGTAACTGCGCAAAAGGAGGCTGATTGGCTCATCAGCTCTCCAAAGGATCATCTAACTGAATGGCTTTCTTCTCCCTTTACCCCATAAACCGTCCCATTCATCCTCTTCCAATAACACCGGCGAGTTCACAAGTAACCACGGCGATTGGATTTGTTTTGTTTGTTTGTGGGATCACGGCATCACTTGCCGGGACAGCATTTGTCATCCATTCTTACTGCCCAAGAGATGGTTCAGAGACAACCACGTTATTCAGTGTCTAGATTCACATGTAGGCTGGACCAGGTCAGAATTAAGTTTCTCAGACCCAATGGGCAGCACAGTGGCACAGTGGCTAGCACTGCTGCCTCATAGCGCCAGAGACCCCGGTTCAATTCCCGTCTCAGGCAACTGACTGTGTGGAGTTTGCACGTTCTCCACGTGTCTGTGTGGGTGTCCTCCGTGTGCTCCGGTTTCCTCCCACAGTCCAAAGATGTGCAGGTAAGTGAATTGGTCATGCTAAATTGACCGTAGTGTTAGGTATGGGGAAAATGTAGCGGTATGGGTGGGTTGCGCTTCGGCGGGGCGGTGTGGACTTGTTGGGCTGAAGGGCCAGTTTCCACAGTGTAAGTAATCTAATCTAATGACATGAAGAGCTGATTACTGGCCTATTATCTTATTTCTGGAATGATCATGATTAATTTTTGCAGTTGAATTAAAAGTGAAAGACCAAAATATGTTTTATTCTGATTGAGCACATCCTCCTATTTTCTAAGTTGTTATTGACAGTCTCATTCCCCTCGCACCAGAACCTGTTCCAGAGAGTGTTACAGAAAAGGCAGAATGGTGTACTGCAGCTGGTCACCTGACCGGTCACTGGAACCTAAGATTCACTCTCCACAGATGCTGCCAGATCTGTTGAATTTTTCCAGCAATTTCTGTTTTTGTTCCTGATTTCCCAGCATGTGCAGATGTTTCGTTTTTGAATATAGATCTTGTCTGTTGCAGAGGAGTTTATTGATGAGTTTGGAGAGCTTTGAACATTGCAACTTAGGCCACAAATCAGCCATGATCTATTGAATGACAGAGCAGTGTTGAAGGGCTGAATGGCCTCCTCCTGTTCCAATGAAAGTTATCCATCTGCAGCTTGTGGTAACATTTCCCCTCAATGCTCACTTCACATCCATGTCTAACACTGTTACTGACTGAACAAACCTCCTGTGTTTGAACTAAACCTGCTAATATTCAGTGGCTCCCTCCACTGCTACCCGGATTTAACTCTCATCATGGAATGCTGTCTCGTGTGACTACGGGAATGCCCACAAGGACTAATCCTGGAGTCTGTATCCCGTGGGATCCAAAAGTCTCGTTTATTTCCTTCTTCCTTTTTCATTCTGGCATTGAACTCACGGTTTAAATCCATTCTCCTGTCATGCTCTTCAACATGCCCATGTGGGTGGACTAGAGACAGCTGGCACCTGAGATTGAATCTGCCTCCCCCCACAATCAGGGATTCGGGAAATCACTCAGACAATGGCCTGTGCATCTGATTGTTGACTCAGACAGATCGGCAGAAAGAAAGATGCACATTTAGATAGCACCTTTGATGACCTGGGGCAATGAAACATGCTTCCAATCCAATGATTTCAACCTCAAATCTCTGAAAACACAGACACAAAGCTTCCTACCTGTACCAGGTTGTCTCTCAGCCTCCTCTTTTCTTAAGAGTTTTAAGCTGTTAAGCCTTTCCTGGTGATTATAACTACTGCGTTTCTGTCAGATTTGTGACTGAAACTTTATTTTCCTGTTGTGAGTGATGCTAGTAGCAGAAACAGTTCCTGACTTGTGAGGGGTTTCGGTTGGAGTATTTATATTTACACATTCATTCCCACCCTCACATACAGTGTGAAATTGATGTAAAACAGAAGGAAAGGATTGAGTGAGCACCCACAGAAACACAAAAGGCAGCATGTGTACCTGAGTTGAATGAACCTGGACTTAGGAAAATGTGACAACAATCACAACTAGTTATAAATACAGAATCCCTTAGGCGCACAAAGAGACTATTTGGTCCATCGAGTCTGCAATGACCAGCTGTCCCACCCTACCTCCATAACCCCACATTTAGCATGGCTAACCCAACCCACCTAACCGACACACGACAGGCCATGTTAGCACAGCCAATCCATCAAACCTGCACATCTGTGGGAGGGTCACATATTATGTCCAAGTCCTCAGGATTGTGGATGAAGACTTGCAAATACTTGACTCTGATGCAAATCCTCTTTTTTTTCCAAAATAAAATCTGGGGGAAACTGCAGCCAGAAAGATTTCCAATTATCTCATAAGGAAGAGAATTCAAAACTCGTGCCACTGACTCAGGGGGCGCTGTGAAGTCACAGAAGTCTGGGAACCATCAGAAATGTAACGAGTTGTGAGCAAGGTGGGGGTGAGACAAGGACAAAAAGACAGTCTGTCACACGGGGGAAGGCAGGAGAGATTAAATTGCAGAAATGGTAGTCCCTCAAGGCCATGGGGAATGGAATTAGGGCTGGGAAAGAAACCAGGAAACAAGGGGAGCAGCTGTCAAAGAAATACATTGAAAAAACAGATTATAACAACATGGAGGGCAGAGGACGCAGTCTGAAATTGTTGCTCTCATTGGTGAGTACAGAACGCTGTAAAGCCTGGGTCATTCTATTACAGCCAATACATGCAGGATAGGCCAAGTGGCCTCGATTTGCGCTGTAACTTTCTGATAAATTTATTCTGACATTTGGAATTCAGGTTGGGTGATGTTCATAAATTCTCAAATTGGACTTGAGTTTAATATTCTGGAGAAATGTTAAATAAATCACAATGATCCCATTCTGCAGACTTTAGTCAGCAGCCCTGTATGTTCCAGCATCTCAGTTACATCCATGTCCTTTTATTCTAATGTGATGCAGGTTACTGCCCCATCAATGCGTTCCTGCTCCCCACCATCTCCGAGTGAAATGAATTCTCCCTTCCCCTTCTTTCTGGGAATTAGTTTCAATCCAAATCCTCCAGTTTCTGACCTCTCAGTTAATGAATAGCTCCTTCCTATCCACTCGATCTGGATTCTTCAGCATTTTATCACTTCAATTAAATATCACCTCATCCTCCTAGGAAATCATCCCCAGCCTATCCAACCTTTCGTCAGAGCAGAAATTTTCCAATTGTAGAAATATTCTGCTCAATCTCCTCTGTACCCTCTCTGGTGTGATCACATAAACCCTGGAATGTGGGGATTAGAAATGTGTGCAGTACTTTAACCGCAGTCAAATGAGTGTTCTTGACATTTCCCGTATCACCTCCGTGTTCTTGTGGTTGTCACTCACACAAGAGGTGTCTTGGATTTCCCACATGGAACTGGATGTGCACTCCATGGGGCTGGGATTCCCTACCATGTGTTTATTTGTTAACTAATCCTAAATTAACTTCAGATGAAAACAACATTATCAGCTACCCACCAATCAACTTCTTCCATTATACTCAAGTCACCATACTTTTTAAACATCTCTTTAAAATTATTACTATCTTGAAGAGAACTGTCCTCAGAACTCCAGCTGTGCTCTGACTTCATTCACAACTGGATTTGCTTGGACTGCAGATCTTAGATCTGTTCTGTTATTTCCCAGATTGCTTCACTCTGTCTATCGCTTGCTGCTTATGCTGTTAGGCACACAAGTAGTCATTTTTGAGAACTTCATCAGGTTTACACCTCATTTTTAGGTATTCATGCTGCTGTAACTGACATGCCTCCTGAATTCTCTCAGTTGAATGAGGATTGATACTCTAGTTTGATGGTAAGAGGTAAGTTGGGGGATATGCGGGACCGTGATTCTGTAAGTTTTGTTGGAGTACAATTCTACTGCTGTTGGTGGAAGGAAAGAGCTAAACTCTTACACTATTGGCCCATATACTACATGCAGTATCATGAACACAGATAGGCCAAGACATGAAATACGAGCAACACTGTACAATGATGCAGGACCACAACTGCAGTAAGGGGAGTTGAAGATCCAACTTGACACAGGATTAGGGAAAGAAGCAGCAGATCAGATTGTCTCATTCATAGTCACAAAGAGACTCTATGAGATTATTGTACTGTTGGGCGTGAGGGTGGAGGAGGTTGGGGAGATGGAGAGCCCTTCAAAAGAAACTAATCTGCCTGAGAGTTGTGAGATAGAATTGATTGCCATGCATTTAACAGAAAGCTAATTGAAACTGTTTTTATTCCCAAAAGATAACAAGACTGATGGTGCTTCCAATCATCACCAGAACCAAACCCCAGGATACATGGTTTGGAGATGGATGTCAATTTCCAATCAACATCCAACTCCTGCAATCATTGAGCAAACGTTTGTGTGATTACCCAGTTCTGATGAACCAGAAAATCACTGTTCACTCTGTGCAGATGGACAGCGATGTGGGGAAGTATTGGCCGAGTGGTATTGTCGTGAGACAGTTAATCTAAAACTCCAGATAGTGTTCTGGAGACCTGGGTTCAAAGCTTGCTGCAGCAGATGGGGGATTTGAATTCAATTTAAAAAAAAAACTTGTGAATTTAGAGTCTAATGATAACCATTAATCGATTGTCAGAAAAAAAAACATCTGGTTCACTAATGCCCTTTCAGGAAGGAAGCTGCCATCCTTACCTGGTCTGGCCAACATTGTGACTTCAGACTCACAGCAATGTGGATGACTCTTACCTGCCCTCTAGGCAATTAGGGATGGGCAGTAATTGCTGCCGGGCCAGCGACACCTTCATCCTGTGAATGAATAAAGGAACATAAAAGTCTGTACCCAGTGTGAATCTATGCATGTTCAACGATGTTGTGAACATTTCCAAAGCTAAGATCTCTATGTGCACAACTTTATAAGCTGCCAAAACCATTGTTCATTACTTGGCATGAAAAAGAGAAAAAATCCTTCAACTGTGGCTATCAGTAAATTAACTGGTGTCTCAGCAGGATGGATGCCTGAGTGAATCCCTTCCCCCCCCCGACCCCCCCCCCCCCCCCGCCCCCCCCACTTACACACACACACAGAGCAGGTGAACAGCTCCCCAGTCTGACTGGTTTGGCCAGTTTCCAGGTGGGATGGGTAAATAATTCCCTTCTGGCATTCCCCACATTTCCAGAGTCGGTCCCTAGTGTGGCTGCACTGATGTTTTGCCATTTCAGATAAAGGCTCGCAGACTGTTACACACACCGTTAGCCCGCACCCCCCCCCCTCACCCCAAGAACCCAGGAAAAGCAGTAAACATTATCCCCTGCTGTGGAGGGACAGCCTGTATTGGTCTGAGTAGGAACACTGAGTAGATTTACCTAAATAACAACTTAATCAGTGACCAGAGCAAGTTAAGCAAGTCCAAATAAAATGCATTATAGCACAGAAAGAGGCCCATCAAATCCAAGCTGGCTCTCTGTAGCAGAATCCCATATTCTCATCCCCGCTACGTACCACAAACTTTGCAAGTTTATTGCCCTCAGAACTGATCTAATTGTTTTTATCAATCATTGATCTTCTCTACTTGCACCACCATAATAGGCAACATGTTCTGCATATTTCCAGCCAATACAGTCAGCAGAAACACTTGCTCATCTCCCGCTGTCTCAAAACCTTACATCTGACCTTAACTCTTGTGCCATCACCTATCAAATACAAATATTTTTGTCTGCTATATCTAGGTCTGTTATAATCTTATACAGCTCTATCAAAAATATATCCAACTTCTTCACTTCGAAGAAAATCGCAATTTCTTCAAATCAATCCAGTGACTGCATTTTCTTCATCAGTGAACCACTCCAGTAAGTCTGTACGCCACAGACTGAAGATCACTCATATCCTTCATTGTTGATGTCTATTTTGTTCTACAAACCCAGACGACGCAAGTTTTCTGCACAACAGCAGTAGCTTTATTTGTTGGACAGCCGGCGAGAGTTTCAAAGCGTCTCTAAAGGAGCCGAGTGTCTACTTGCAGAGACTCTTCTTCATGAATCTCTGCCTTACCCACAGAGACAGTATATTCAATAGGAATTAGACAAAGGCATATCAGTCACATGGGCGATTGTCAACAGATAGTTTACAGTAGTTAATTATGACCTTACAAAGCTTGATGACTGACGATGTCCTGTGATAACGTGTGAATGGATTACAGAAATTGATTATCATATTGTTCATGATTATGTGTTGATGGGAAGAGATTAAGGCAGAAGGGTTCTTCCTTCAGTAAATGGAGGATTCACTTACCTATGCTCATATGGAGGGGAGGTAAGATAATGGGAGTGGGAGGCAGTTTAACAGGGTTGTGCACAGGGCTCTCAGTCTTGTCTGGAAAGGGCAAATTCCTCTGTCTGGGGTTACGGGAGAATCCACTTGTGTGGCTGTAAGAGGTTCTATTTTGAGATACTATCAGCCTCCCCCTTCCGAGGTGTTCTGTCTGTATTCTATGAGTACAGGCCTTCAGTTGATGAAATAAGGGGAATGTTTAACCCTTGAAGAGGCATATTCCACTCAAAATATTATCTCTCGCTCCACACATTCTACCCAGTGGAAAACAGAACAGTGCAGCACTGGAATAATTGGCCCAACATGTCTGTGCGGACCATGATGCCATTCCAAACTAATTCCACCTGCCCGGACATGATCCATAAAACTGCCAACCCCTGCCAGCGTATGCGCCTGCCCAAATGCCTCTTAAGCATTGTGATTGTTTCTGCTTTTACCACCTCCCAGGAGAGTACATTCCAGTCATCTACCACCTTTTGCATAAGAAACTTGCCTGACATAACTCCCTTTAAACTTTCACATGTTGTTGGAAATACTCAGCAGGTCTTGCAGCATCTGTGAAAATAAAAGTCTGTTAATGTTTCGGGTCCTTCCTCAGAAACGTGAACTCTGATTTCTCTTTACAGATGCTTCCAGACTTGTTAAGCATTTCCAGAAGCTTCTGTTTTCGTTTCTGATTTACAGCATCTGCTGTTCTCTCGGTTTTTATTTTCTTTAAATTTCCCCCTGTCCCCTGAAATCTATGGCCTCTAGAATTTGTCATTTGTACCTTGGAAAAAGATTCAGATTATAGAACATAGAACATAGAACAATACAGTGCACAACAAGCCCTTCGGCCCTCAATGTTGCGCTGACCTGTGGAATTTTCTCAACTCGTCCCCCTACACTATCCCAAATTAATCCATGAGCTCATCTAAGGATTGTTTAAAACTCCCTAATGTGGCTGAGTTGACTACCTTAGCTGGTAGAGAATTCCACACACTTACCAATCTCTCTGTGTAAAGACTTTGCCTCTGACATCTGTCTTAAATCTATCACCCCTCAATTTGTAGTTGTGCCCTCTCGTACAAGCTGTCGTCATCATCCTAAGAAAAAGACTCTCACTGTCTACCATATCTAATCCTCTGATCATCGTGTATGTCTCTATCAAATCCCCCCTTAGCCGCCATCTTTCCAATGAGAACAGATCCAAGTCTCTCAGCCTATCCTCATAAGACCTTCCCTCCAGACCAGGCACCATCCTGATAAATCTCCTCTGCACCTTTTCCAATGCTTCTGCATCTTTTTTGTAATGGGGCGACCAGAACTGGACACAATGTTAAAACTGTGGCCGCACCAGCATTTTGTATTGTTGCAGCATGATATTGTGGTTCCAGAACTCAATCCCTCTACCAATGAAACCTAACACGCCGTATGCCGCCTTAACAGCACTATCCACCTGGGTGGTAACTTTCAGGGATCTAGGTACATGGACTCCGACATCCCTCTGCACATCCACACTACCAAGAATCTTTCCATTGACCCAGTACTCTGCCTTCCTGTTATTCTTCCCAAAGTTCATCACCTCACATTTAGCTGCATTGAACTCCACTTGCACCTCTCAGCCCAATTCTGCAGTTTATCTAAATCCCCCTGCAACCTGTAGCATTTTTCCAAACTGTCTACTACTCCACAGACTTTAGTGTCATCTGCAAATTTACTAATCCATCCACCTATGCCTGCGTCTAAGTCATTTATAAAAATGACAAACAGCAGTGGTTCCAAAACAGATCCTTGTGGAACACCACAAGTAATTGGGCTCCAGACTGAATATTTTCCATCAACCACCACTCGCTGCCTTCTTTCAGAAAGCCAGTTTCTAATCCAAACAGCTAAATCACCCTCAACTCCATGTCTCTGCATTTTTTCCATCAACCTACCATGTGGAACCTTATCAAAGGCTTTACTGAAGTCCATGTACACCACGTCAACTGCCCTCGTCTCATCTAAATGCTTGGTCACCTTCTCAAAAATCTCAATGAGGTTTGTGAGACACGACCTGCACTTGACGAAACCATGTTGACTATCTGAAATCAAATTGTTGCTTTTTAGATGATTATAACTATTATCTTTTATAATCCTTTCCAAAACCTTTCCTACAATGGAAGTAAGGCTCACTGGTCTATAATTACCTGAGTCATCTCTGCTGCCCTTCTTGAACAAGGGCACAACATTTGCTATCCTCCAGTCCTCAGATACTAAACCCATAGACAATGATGACTCAAATATCAAAGTCAAAGGCTCTGCTATCTCCTCCTTAGTTTCCCAGAGAATCCATTGATAAACCCCATCCGGCCTGGGGACTTGTCCACTTTCACTCCTAGAATTGATAACACCTGTGCTTAACTAACCTCAATCCTTTCTAGTCTAATATCTCGTACCACATTTTTGTCCTCTACAATATTCTCCTTTTCCTGTGTAAACACCGATGAGAAATGTTCATTTAACACTTCTCCGATCACTGCAGGGTCCACACTCAACTTCCCACTTGTGTCTTTGATTAGCCCTATTCCTACCCTAATCATTCTTTTATTCTTCACATACCTATAGAAACTTTCAGGCTTATCCTTTATTCTGTTCGCTAAAGACTGCTCGTGTCCTCCCTTTGCTTTTCTTAACTCTCTCTTTAAATCCTTCCTAGCTGATCTATAACTCTCTATTGCTTCATCTGTACCATTTTGCCTCATCAACACATCAGCCTCTTTCTTCTCCTTACCAACAGATGCAATTTCTGTAGTAAACCATGGTTTACAAACTCTGTTTGTGCCAGTTGGGTCACCCCACAGCCATTGACTTTCCAAAGACAACAATCCAAGATTTTCCAACCTCTCCCAATCCAGGCAACATCCTGGTAAACCTGTTTCCACCTTCCCAAAAGCCTTCACATTCTACCTATATTTTGATCAAAACGGCACACAATACCCCAAAGGTGACCTGATTATAGTTTTATGTTCACTCCCCTGACAGAAGAAGGCAAGCCTGCCATCCAGCTCCTACACCACTTTCAGGGATCTTTCAGCTTGCAACTGAAGATCCCTCTGTATATCAGTGCTGCTCAGGACCCTTCCGTTTATTGTATACATTCCTCTTGCTATGTGACTACCAAAACCCATCACCTCACACTTGTCTGAATTAAAATATATCTGCAATTTCTCCACAAAACTTTCTGACTCATCTCTTTCTTGCTGTATCCTTTGACACCATTCTTCACAATTCACAACTTCAACAGTTTGTGCCATCTACAAACTTGCTAATTAAATCGTTTACATTTTCAAACTTTTCATTTATATACATTACAAGCAACAGATGTCTCAGTTCTGATTCTTGTGGAACAGCACTAGCCATAGACCTCAAGCCAGCAACATGCCCCTGCACAACTGTTGCTGGGAGAAATATCAAAGAGGAGCCTTGAGTTCTGTGCTGAGCAGCATGTCCAACGTTTATTCCGAGGTCCTTACTAATACATGATGGGAGAGGTATCTCTCTGTCTCCCCCAGGTAAGTCCAGCATTTTGATGTGTTCACTTCATATGTTCCAGTAATATTTTCCCCCTGACCTGAACTTCAGGGCTTGGAATGGTCAACTCGGATATTTCCATGTTCCCTTTCCCAGTCTCGGATTCTCTCAGCTCATGCACCTGCTTTGCCAGTTCTTTCACAAATGGTTTAACCTTATCCTTGTCATTGCACATCTCCAGCCTCCCACTACCACATGTCTCTGCCCCCCCCCCCCCCCCCCCCCCCCCCCCCGCCCACTACCATACCCTGTGGCATCTGCAAAGTCCATCCAGACACTAATTCAAAGGGGGACAGCCCCGTCCGCCTTCCTGGGGTTGTCCACAGTTTCATTAGGCTGGTGGGGAGTACTCTAACCCATCGCTGTCCTGTCTCTGAGAGAGCCTTAGTCAGACTAACTTTCAGTGTCTGCGTCATTCCTTCTACTGTCCCAGAGCTCTGGGGCTGGTATGGGGGATGGGATTTCTGTTCAGTACCAAACAGGGCACATAGCTCTTTAGCTATGTTCCCTGTAACATTTTTCCCTTGGTCAGAATCTGCAGGGGAATGCTTCCACCCACTGAGTAAACCTATTTATTAAAACCCAGCATGACTTCCTTCCCTGGGATTGGGATGGGTGTGTGTGTAAAATCCATCTGTAATTGTTCCCATGGGCCTCTGGGTCCCTGCTGCTGCCTCCATTTTATCCTGATTGTTTTCCCTGGCTCACACTGTGTACAGACTACACACCTTCCACAAAACCTTGCTGTATTTCTCCCTGTTCCAGGCAAGGATTGTAGTGGATCATCTGATATTGCATTTTATCCTCCCCAATATGGGCCAGCCCATGATATGTTTTTAATAATGTTTGTCTTATACAGTGTAGTAGCACTGCTGGATCATCCAGACTCAGCCGTGTCCTATTACCGCCCCACCCTTTTCCCATTCCTGTTTCTCCTGTTGTGGGACTGTTTCTGGGAATATCTTTAAACCTCCTCTCTCACGTCTGAAGTTACGCCCATTGCCATCTCCTCAAATGTCTGCACTGTTTCAGTCAGTATTTCACTTATAAGATTATTAAAGGAATGGACACTCTGGAGATAGGAAGCATGTTTCCGCTGATGGGTGAGTCCTGAACCAGAGGAAACAGTTTACAAATAAGGGTTAGGTCACTTAGAACAGAGTTGAGGAGAAACTCCTTCAGCCAGAGAGTGGTGGGTGTATGGAATGCACTGCCCCAGAAGGCTGTGGAAGCCTAGACTGGATACTTTCAAGAAAGAGTTGGATAGATCTCTTAAGGGTAGTGGAATCAAGGGTTATGGGGATAAGGCAGGAGCAGGATACTGATTGAGGATGATCAGCCATCATCATAATGAATGGTGGTGCTGGCTGGAAGGGCAGAAGGGCCTACTCCTGCGCCTATTGTCTATTCACCTGCCTTACCCACATACTCACTGCCCTGTTGGTGTGAGATTTCTACTTTCCTGTGAGCTATAATCTTCATTATTGCTGCTTCACTGGGAAAGTTAGCTGCTTCCACAAACTCTCTGACCGGTTCTTCATGCTCTATGTGGCCCCCAGACAAGGTGATGTACCCTCACCGAGCCCAGGCCATCACTTGGTCATGAACTATACCAAAGGCATGCTGTCTGTCTGTGTCTATGCTGACTCCCTGACCCCTGGCTAATGTCCGTGCTTCTGTCAGGGCTCGTGATGGTTCTGCCATTTCTGGGTAATTCTCCACAAAAGTCCTCCAATAATTAAACAATCCTAAAGTTTGCCTTATCCCGTTCACGGTTTGCGGGTGGATAGTTTTGAAATCATGGTCTTTCGTTCCACTGGGATTGTCCCCCTCCTTTGCTGATTTGATTTCCCTGATGTGATGTCCCAGGTACATCTCTCCCTACCTTCCCACGCTCTGTGGGTTAATTTTAAGCCCGGCCGGCCTGACCTGACCCAATACTCTGTGTAATATCTGTGTTCTTTCTCTCCGACTGAGATATTGAGGTGTTGGTAAGTTTAACTTGACGAACTCCATCAGCCATGTATCGGTGGGATATACTGGAATATTATGGGATCCCTGAGGTAACTGGATCCAGGTCTACTGCTTTCCTCAGACAGTAAATACTAGCTTATTCTGCCGTTCCAAGTCCACAGGAACCCATTCACAATATCAAGGACTGAGACTGTATCCTGTTGCAATTTTAATCCATTAAATACAGTGGTGTGGTTCACTACTGTAGGATACTCTTTAGTGGCAGATTTACCGAGGGAGGTATCATCAATAGTGAGGTGGGATGAGCCTTTCGGCTTCTGTGAGTTAGTCTGGGATACTGTTGGTCTGACTATTCCCTGCTTCTCTCACAATTACAGCCTCCTCAGCCTCAGCTTTAATGGGATCCGGTTTGTGTGGGGAGTGAGAGGGCCCTCGATGTTTACAGGAACAACTGATAATAACCAACATTCCTGTTTGAGTTACGCACATTGCTGTTTGGGTCCTAGCTAAAATTCCTCAGATTCTCTGACAGTTCCAGTCTCCCTACAAGGTAACTAATCTGGAGATGTTGCCTCTCCTTTGATTCCTGTCCCGGACCTGGCCAGGTTATTCCCATATTAGAATTTGTGTCTCTTCATCAATAGTTGCTCCGAACTATTCTAAAATGGGAACTCCCAGAATGGTCCTTTCCTCAGTTTCACACTCCCATATCTGAATATATATTGCCATATCCATGATCTGCATTGGGACAGGTTTATTTCATCCAGCTTCTCGATTCCCTCTCCAACTGCTCTCATTTTAGTAATTGAGGGGTGAGGGGCAAATCCGTATCAGTAACTGATATTGATGCTCCTGTATTAATATTATGTTCTGCTGGTTCCCAAACACAGCATCAATGAATATTCATGTGCCTATGTGAACTCATGCACACACACAATGTGAACATCTATCTCCCTCTCTCTGCCTACGTTCCTTGGCTATGTGCCCTTTCATGCTTCACTTGTAACATTGTGGGTCTGGTTACCCTCCCTGTATTGCAGCTATTCCCCTATGTTTCTGAGGTTGCCTCAGCTCTCATGGCCCAATTCAGAATGTGGTTAGAATTAAGGTGTAAGCTGCAGTGAAGGGGTCTGTGGCTCTGAGACTCAGAAGGGAAAGGGGGAGAGGAGGAGAGCGCTAGTTATAGGGGACTCTCTAGTTAGAGGGACGGACAGGCGGTTCTGTGGACATGGGCGAGACTCACGGATGGTTTGTTGCCTCCCGGGTGCTAGGGTCCGAGACGTCTCAGACCGTGACTTCAGAATCCTTAAGGGGGAGGGTGTGCAGCCAGAAGTCGTGGTACACATTGGCACCAACGACATAGGTAGGAAGAGGGGTGGGGAGGTCATTCAAGAGCTCAAGGAGTTAGGCTGGAAGCTAAAAGCTAGGACAGACAGAGTCGACATCTCTGGGTTGTTACCGGTGCCACGTGACAGTGAGGCAAAGAATAGGGAGAGAGTGCAGTTGAACACGTGGCTGCAAGGCTGGTGTAGGAGGGAGGGCTTCAGATATTTGGACAATTGGACTGCATTCTGGGGAAGGTGGGACCTGTACAAACAGGACGGGTTGCACCTGAACCAGAAGGGCACCAATATCCTGGGGGGTAGGTTTGCTAGCACTCTTCGGGGGTGTTTAAACTAATTTGGCAGGGGAATGGGATCCGGACTTGTAGTCCAGCAAGTAAGCTAGCTGTGTGTCAGGATGCCCAAGACTGTAGGGGGGCTGTGGAGAAGGTAGCACTGACAGGGACTACTTGCGGACACAGAGATGGGCTCAATTGCGTATACTTCAACGCAAGGAGTATCAGAAATAAGGTGGATGAACTTAAGGCGTGGATCGGTACCTGGGACTACGATGTTGTGGCCATCACGGAAACGTGGATAGATGTGGGACAGGAATGGCTGTTGGAGGTTCCTGGTTACAGGTGTTTCAGTAAGATTAGGGAGGATGGGAAAAAAGGAGGGGGGGTGGCATTGCTAATTAGAAATGCTATAACGGCTGCAGAAAGGAAGTTTGAGGGGGATCTGTCTCTGGAGGTAGTATGGGCTGAAGTCAGAAATAGGAAAGGTGCAGTCACCTTGTTGGGTGTTTACTATAGGCCCCCCAATAGCAGCAGAGATGTGGAGAAACAGATTGGGAAACAGATTTTGGAAAGGTGCAGAAGCCACAGGGTCGTAGTCATGGGCGACTTCAACTTCCCAAATATTGATTGGAAGCTCTTTAGATCAAGTAGATTGGATGGGGCGGTGCTTGTGCAGTGTGTCCAGGAAGCTTTTCGAACGCAGTATGTAGATTGTCCAACCAGAGGGGAGGCCATATTGGATTTGGTACTCGGTAATGAACCGGGACCAGTGGTGGGCTTGTTAGTGGGTGAACATTTTGGTGATAGTGACCACAATTCTGTGACTTTCACCTTGGTTATGGAGAGAGATAGGTGCGCACAACAAGGTAGATTTTATAATTGGGGGAAGGGAAATTACGATGCTGTAAGGCAGGATTTGAGGAGCATACGTTGGGAGCATAGGCTGTCAGGGAAGGATGTGGTGGAAATGTGGAACTTTTTCAAAGAGCAGATACGACGTGTCCATGATATGTATGTACCTATCAGGCAGGAAAGAAATGGTCGTGTGAGGGAGCCTTGGTTGACGAGAGAGGTTGAATGTCTGGTAAAGAGGAAGAAGGAGGCTTACATAAGGTTGAGGAAACAGGATTCAGACAGAGCAGTGGAGGGATACAGGATATCCAGAAGGGACCTGAAGAAAGGGATTAGGAGAGCTAAGAGAGGGCATGCAAAATCGTTGGCGGATAGGATCAAGGATAACCCCAAGGCATTTTATGCGTATGTGAGAAACCTGAGAATGACGAGAACGAGGGTGGGTCCGATCAAGGACAGTAGTGGGAGACTGTGTATTGAGTCGGAAGAGATAGGAGAGGTCTTGAACAAGTACTTCTCTTCAGTATTTACGAACGAGAGGGACCGTATTGTAGAAGAGGAGAGTGTGAAATGGACTGGTAAGCTAGAAGAGATACCTGTTAGGAAGGAAGATGTGTTGGACATTTTGACCAACTTGAGGATAGACAAGTCCTCCGGGCCTGACGGGATATATCTTAGGATTATGTGGGAAGCAAGAGAGGAAATTGCAGTACCGTTGGCAATGATCTTCTCGTCTTCACTGGCAACGGGGGTGGTACCAGGGGACTGGAGAGTAGCGAATGTTGTGCCCCTGTTCAAAAAAGGGAATAGGGATAACCCCGGGAATTACAGGCCTGTTAGTCTTACTTCTGTGGTAGGCAAAGTAATGGAAAGGGTACTGAGGGATAGGATTTATGAGTATCTTGAAAGACACTGCTTGATTAGGGACAGCCAGCACGGATTTGTGAAGGGTAGGTCTTGCCTTACAAGTCTTATTGAATTCTTCGAGGAGGTGACCAAGCATGTGGATGAGGGTAGGTTTTAGTAAGGCATTTGATAAGATTCCCCATGGTAGGCTTATGCAGAAAGTCAGGAGGCATGGGATAGAGGGAAATTTGGCCAATTGGATAGAAAACTGGCTAACCGGTCGAAGGCAGAGAATGGTGGTAGATGGTAAATGTTCAGCCTGGAGCCCAGTTACAAGTGGAGTTCCGCAGGGATCAGTTCTGGGTCCTCTGCTGTTTGTAATTTTTATTAATGACTTAGATGAGGGAGTCAAAGGGTGGGTCAGTAAATTTGCAGATGATACGAAGATAGGTGGAGTTGTGGACAGTGAGGAGGGCTGTTGTCGGCTGCAGAGGGACTTAGATATGATGCAGAGCTGGGCTGAGGAGTGGCAGATGGAGTTCAACCCTGCCAAGTGTGAGGTTGTCCATTTTGGAAGAACAAATAAGAATGCGGAATACAGGGTTAATGGTAGGGTTCTTAGTCAGGTGGAGGAACAGAGGGATCTTGGGGTCTATGTACATAGATCTTTGAAGGTTGCCACTCAGGTGGATAGAGTTTTTAAGAAGGCCTATGGAGTATTATCGTTCATTAGCCGAGGGATTGAATTCAAGAGTCGTGAAGTGATGTTGCAGCTGTACAGGACTTTGGTTAGGCCACAGTTGGAGTACTGTGTGCAGTTCTGGTCGCCTCACTTTAGGAAAGATGTGGAAGCTTTGGAGAGGGTGCAGAGAAGATTTACCAGGATGTTGCCTGGAATGGAGAGGAAGTCATACGAAGATAGGTTGAGAGTTCTCCGCCTTTTCTCGTTGGAACGGCGAAGGATGAGGGGTGACTTGATAGAGGTTTATAAGATGATCAGAGGAATAGATAGAGGAGACAGTCAGAAACTTTTTCCCCGGGTACAACAGAGTGTTACAAGGGGACATAAATTTAAGGTGCAGGGTGGAAGGTATAGGGGAGATGTCAGGGGTGGGTTCTTTACCCAGAGAGTGGTGGGGGCATGGAATGCGCTGCCCGTGGGAGTGGTAGAGTCGGAATCATTGGCGACCTTTAAGCGGCATTTGGATAGGTACATGGATGGGTACTTAATCTAGGTTAGAAGTTCGGCACAACATCGTGGGCCGAAGGGTCTGTTCTGTGCTGTATTGTTCTATGTTCTATGTTCTATGTCATCTTTTAAATACATCAAACCGATTTCATCATCACAGGTTGGGGTTTGGTAATCCCCCGTGGTCCTTACACACCTCAGGCTTCCTCTCTATATGATACTCGATATTACCCTTGGCTCCCTGAGTCACCAAGGTTATTTTAGCCCATTCAGCCTGTCTCTTCCCCAGTGTGTCCCTGTAATATCTGTAAATGCCTGGAGACACTGATCGGCTGTGCACTGGGGGGGGGGGACCGGCTTACACCCTCTCCCTCTCATTGCAGAGACAGGTTCTGCTGTACACGTCGGGGCATCTTGGCCTAAAAGATTTTAGCCTGACACCATCAACTAATTTATGCATTCTCCCAAAATGACCCATTATTACCATTTCTCTATCAGGCTGGGTATTCATTCACCAGCGTCTGTCGTTCAGCCAGGTAAACGGTTCAGTTTGGTTTCTGTCAGTTCCCTTTCGTGCCCCCCTCCTATCTGTCCAAGTTTGAGCTTTGATGCACAGCGGTGCCATAGACATGGCCTTCTGGGCCTTACAGGGCGGTGGGTCATCCCACTCATTGCCATCCCTCTGTCCATACGTGGGCGCTTTGTCATCTAATCTGTTCCAGTCAGTGTCACCATCCTCACTGCCTTCTGAGGAGAGCGGGGCACAAGGTACCTCCCCCACTGTAACTACCACCTGGCCCTTTGGCTTTAAGGCCTCACGTCTGAGAGCCACCACCTTCACTTGTTCCTGTTTCCCATAATAATGCAACACATCCTGTCATTCCTGGAATAAAACAGAGCAAAATGTGAATTTGGTTTGACTTGAAACATTAATAATTTGACATTCACTTTACATATCTATAGAGGTGAAAATTCTACTGTGATTATTTAAGTGAATTTAACGTGATCATACAGTGAAAATAACTGATAATCAACGACAATGAATGAACTGAATAATATGTGATTATTTGTCCAAGTTCTTGCGATGAAAATTCAATTTTATTTAAAGCTTGTCACCCATTACACCATGGGCATTCTTATTAGGGAATAAAGTAATGGAAGGATATCAGAGAAAATAAATAGACTTTAATTTTAGCTTCACTGCAGTAATGAACCAAAACAATATTTGGACATATGGTTAAACTACATAACAAAGTTTCCAGTGTCATTATTAACATGAAAACTATTTTAGTTTGCAAATTGTTTTGTACTAAGAATAATTGGAAATGAATTGTGATTATGAATTGACCATTTAAAATATATTTGGAAGAGAATAATCAGATATATTTTTGGAGGAAATTAGGAAAGGAAATAAATATGTATACATCGGTATTAATAGTTTTAAAATGCTTGGAAGTTGGCTGGGATTATTTGATTGAGAGAGGCTGCAGGATTATAAAGACTAATTCACCTTTTCCATTGCATTGTTGGTTTCACTAGAATCTGTTGTGGTCTAAGCTCTTGTTGTGTGCAATGGACTGTCACTAATAGCTTAATTAACCTGTGAGTCTCAGATCAGGTTTCTTTTGTCTGTAAGTCAGTCTGTAAGTGCGCGACACACCTGCTTTTCTGAGGAGAAACAGAGACTCTTTTCAAATGAAATAAGTGGCAGTTCACTCTGAGAATGGTTTCTACCACACACCATACGCAGGAAAGTGTTTTTCTAAAGAATTCCAATCTCTATCCATAAATCTGATGGTATCTGTGTTTGTCAGTTTGTGGAGGATTCAGCCCCTTTGTTCTGTGCTGTTTTTATACAAGCAGTTGGTTCATTATGTCTTTGCCAAGAATGTTGTTTACTTTCCCCTTTTACTGTGATTCTGCAGGTTAGAATATTCTGAGAGTCAATAATGTTCAATAACTAAACATTGAATGGTTTTGACTCTGACAGAGCAGTTGCCTTATTTTCAGCTAATTATCCACATCCCATTTCCTGGTTGTGTTGAATGTTACAGAAACAGGCTCTGAACAATGTTTCCATTCACTTGTGTTGGAGTCACTGACAGCCACGTGGTCACTCAGTTTCAGGCTGATGGATCAGTTTCTCTGTCCTATTAGATGGTGGTCACTTGCTCAGTTTCCGATGGCTCACCTGAGCGGCAGTCCATCAGCTGCTGAAACCCTGCATCCAACATTTGTTCCCTCTCACCATCACTAATTCAATACAGACACAGCTTGTCTCCCACATTCACCTCCACATACTCATGATCACCTCAGATTCTACTGTCTGTATCCTTGCAGCAAGTTGTGTAAGACACCTATATCATTTCAAAATTTGGTCACTGCTTCTTCAGGACATTCGTGAAGAAGGGCTCATGCCCAAAACGTCGATTCTCCTGCTCCTTTGATGCTGCCTGACCTGCTGTGCTTTTCTAGCAATACATTTTCAGTTGTAATTGTAGTAACCAGTTAATTACAAGTTACTGACAAAATATATTAAGAGGAGATGCTATTGGTGGTGGAAATGCTGCTGGTTGGTATAACAGAGGGCTGGGGTGAATACTGTACTCAGTTTTGATGAGAAAGTTGAGCAATGTAAGATTCGTTTATCTTTGTTAATAAGAAGAGGCAGAGATTGCAGCTAAGACATCCACAGGCATCCACCCTCACCACTACTGATGCTCAGTAGCAGCAGTGCCAATCAAGCGGGCTGCTTTATTCCAGATGGTATCAAGTTTCTTGAAAGTTGTTAGGGCTGCACTCATCCAGGCAAGTGGGGAGTATTCCATCACACTCCTGACTTGTGCCTGGTAGCGTTTGGACAGGATTTCAGGAGCCAGGAGTTGAATTACTCTTGTAGCCACTGTGTTTATGTGGTGAGACCAATTCAGTTCCTGATCAATGATTATCCACAGGATAATGTTGATAGGAGGTGTTCAGTCATGGTAACACCATCGAATGTCAAGGGATGGTGGTTAGGTTATTTCTTATACGTGATAGCCTGCATTTGTGTGGCATGTATGTTACTTGCCTCCTGTATCCCAAGCCTGGATATTGTCCAGATCTTGTTGTACTTGGACTTGCACTGCTTCAGTACCTGAGGAGTTAATTATTTATTAACATTAAATAGTCATAAGATTATGCAAATTCCTTTTTCTATCAAATGTCATGGACTGTATCTTGTGGTCACTCTCATATTCACTTTCACTATCTTTTTATTTTCTTCCTAATTCAGACACAAATGTTTGAACATCGATCAGAATAAAATTACATAAATTAAAAACACATGTTTCTACAAGTAAACTAATTGAATGAAATACATTACTTCTGTATTGTCTGCATTTTGACAAAAAATAAATTATTTTCAATAACTATTGAATGGCTCATTTATTGCCCTCAATCCATCAATCTAAGTATTATATTTCAGTCTTCAGTTTACCGATCTTAATGTACGTCTAATCAACATCAGAGCGAAGTGTTTTAAAATATTGAGTCAATGTATTTGTTCAGAATACAACATTTATTAGGAATTCATTATCCTTATAATAATTGCAGAATAATTTGTTTGTCTTTCTAACGTATATCGTCAGATCCATATATTATTTTAATCCATATTTTAATTTAATTAATTGCAGCAATGCTATTGTTTTCACGTCAACTATCCCACAATGGAACCAATCATTCTGCATCCAACACCCTTTGAAAACTGACTTTTGCTCATTTGAATGATCACAGTAATCTCAGCCTTATGAATTCAGAGAACTATAACTACTTTTCACTGCAACAATTCCTGTTCATGTCTGCACATTGCACAGTCATGTAGCAAAATTAAATTTCTCCTTCTTCTAGGTGTACTGATAGATTTTCGAAAATCTAAGTGTTGCTAATATCTAATTATTGTTCAGTACAGTAGGGGGTATAAATGTGTAATAATGGCTCAGTACATGAAGTAATGTGAAGATATTGCAATGTACAAACTCACAATGATTGTGAATATCAATTTTTATTTTAACCATGGAAACACAGTTGAATTGATTTCATTATATTTCACTTCAATGCTCACATTCATTGTATTTCTAATCACAATAAGAGCGAACTACTTCATGTGACAAAATTATTTAAAATTCATGTCACTTTTATATGGACACAAAATAGAATTAACACCCATTTGTTCTTTCCTTTACCAATCACAGTGAAGTTTGAATTGTAGAATGTTAGACTGATACAGCACGGAAACAGGCCATTCAACCTAACTTGGCATTCCTGCCAGGTTTCCGTAACTAAACTAGTCCCATTTCCCTGTGTTTGTCCCATACCCCTTTGGACGTTTTCTATCCAATAAACTGTCCCAAAGTCTTTTAGATTTTGTAATTGTACCAGCCACTGCCCTTCATCTCACAGCTCATCCCAATATGTGAAACACACTGTGTGGAAAAGTTGCCCCTCAGACCCCTTTAAATCTTTCCCCTCACCTCAAGTAGTATTTATACCGTAGAATCTTTAATACTGCAAAGTTATTAAAAGTTGAGAGGTATTTAGAAGCAGCGTAATAACATTCATACTTTAATCAGTGATGTTAAGCAAATACATTCAAGATGTTGTGATCATTATAATGAACAACAGTTACAAGTTGAGACAATGTTGGTTGAAAAGCAATTCAATAGACACTTCGATATTTTCTAATCAATTCTGAGGTGTTTTGACACATCTCGTTTGAAGGTGGGAATTGAACACATGGCTCCTGGTCTACTAGTACACACATTACCAGATCCTCCATAATATTCCCATGCAGGAAGGGCAGGACTATAATCACATACTTACTGTGTTTATTCACAGGGAAAACTGCTCAGATATTTATTGTTATAATTGGACTAGGATTGTATTAGACAGTTCCAGTGTGTAATGGACCAATAAAAGGAATTAGTAATTTCTAATAATGATGGAACGAAGCAACAATGGTCTTAAATAAATATAAATCTCATGATAATCAAATAAGTCAATTTGTTTGAAGCAGTTATTCATCTGCATAAATTAAAATTAACTTGCTTTTTAATGCACATGATTTGGAAATAAAGCATTTGAGATTCAATGTGACTACTTGGCGAAAGACAATTTCCCTTATTTTCAAAAAATTGTGATTTCTAAGAATTCAATATCTATTGTAAAAGCATGGAACAAACATTTGTTAATTCTGGTTTATTTACACAAGGAACACGTGAAATTTAAATAATGCTTAACATGGAAAATACTTAGCTCTTATTGTAATAATTAGAAATGTAGAAATGTTAAAATTGAAGTTAAATACAATCAATACAAGAACGTAAACAAAACTGTGGATGCTGGAAATCACAAACAAAATCAGTAATTGCTGGAAAATAACTCAGCAGGTCTGGCAGCCTCTGTGGAGAGAAATCAGTGTTAATACTTGGGCCCAGTGACCTTTCTTCAGACTGCACTTTTTCTCACAACCAATGCAATCCAGCTAAGATTCCACACTTAAAATTATTTTTGCTAAGATTAAGAGATTGTAGAGTGCAATATTGTTTGTATCAGTTGATGTAAAGAGACATAGTTCCACATCTACAGCTGGAGATATTGGATTTCAACAATGATTACCGGTTAGATTTTGGTAATAATTAGTTTTAAAATGGCTGATAACAAATTTAAGAATGATGAGAAAACCCTTATTACAATGTAATTGTACATCATGTTGGAAAAAACTGAAATATTGATGTGAAAAATAGTTATCCATCTCTTAATTGATAAGACTGATTAATGATCCTTCCATTAATACAAGAAATCAAATGAAAGAAAATGAGAAAGTTAGAATGATTGTTGGGTGAGAGAACTTTGGTTGATTGCAGGTGTTGACCTGAAAAGAATGTTAATATTTCATTATGATACT
Source organism: Chiloscyllium plagiosum (assembly GCF_037043375.1). NCBI lineage: Eukaryota > Metazoa > Chordata > Chondrichthyes > Orectolobiformes > Hemiscylliidae > Chiloscyllium > Chiloscyllium plagiosum. The sequence continues at coordinate 41,758,830 of NW_028270178.1, forward strand.
GGCTCTAATAAATAATGGATTGAACTAAAATGTAAATCTCATGATAGTGTGATAATTGAAATGACAATTAAATAATATTTAATGTGAGAACACAACACTTAAAATAATTCAATATTTTCAAAGCAGTTTGTACTGGATATTCATTAAGATAAGTAAACTCAGAATTAAAATATTGGGTTAATTTTTTAAAAATCACACTTTAGAAGATTATTCATAAGAATTGTTCTGTCATTGAAAAAAACCTCATTTCTTCAAGAATTCTGCATTTCCCTAATTTTCTATCTTTTTTCCACAGGGATCTGTACAGGAACCCTTCTGTTTGCGAAACAATTATATAGAAGTGACATAGATTAAAATCTAATTGGGTGAGTTAATAAATTTGCAGATGATATAAAGTTCAGTGCAGTTGGGGACAATGTAGAGGGTTGTCAAATAAATCAGCAGGAAAAAGGTAAATTGCAGCTATGGGCAGAGTAATTAAGGGAAATTTTAATCCATACAAGTGTGAGGTGTTTCACTTTGGAAGCTCAACTGTTAAGGAAAGGTAGATAGTTAATGGCAGGACCCTAACAGCTTTATTATTCAAAGGGATCTTGGCATTCAAGACCATGGCTCCCTGAAAGTGACCATGCAAGTAATTAGGTGGTTAGGAAGGCAAATGGCATGCTTGCCTTTATTCGTCAGGGAACTGATTACAAGAGTCAGGAAGTCATGTTGTAACTTTACAAGACTTTGGTAAAGGCATACTTAAAGTATTGTATTCACTTCTGTTCACCATGTTCCAGGAAGGGTATGGAGGCTTTGGAGAGGGTACAGAGGGCGTTTACCAGGATGCTGCCTGGATTTGTAGAGGCGAGAAAAACTCAGATTGCTTTTTTGTGGAGTGGCGGAGACTGGGGAAAGACTTGATGGAAGTCTGTACAATCATGAGATACATAGATGGGGTTGACGGTCATAAAGTTTTTCCCAGAGTTGAAGTATCAAAAACTATGTGACATGCGTTTAAGGTTAGGGGGGTAAGTTCAAGGGGCACGTAAGGGGCAATTTGTTGTGTACACAGGGAGTGGTCGGTGTCTGGAATGAACTTCCAGGGTTGGTGGTGGAAGCATATACATTAAGGCTCTTTAATGTTCATTTTGATAATTTGGAAGGATATGGACCAAGGGTAGGCAGAAGTGATGAGTTTCTTTTGCATTACGTTCAGCACAACGTTATGGGCCAAATGGCCAATTCCTGTGCTGCATGGGTCTTTGAGAGAAAACTAATGTATAACTCATATGACATTTAATCTAATCAATATTTAGCCACTGGTGTCAGAAATAGTATCTAAGTAATGAAAATCATTTTATTTAATCAAAATACATCCAAGTGTTATCCATATGGTGGGCAACAGGATTTTACTTCCAGTCAGCTCAAGAATGTTCAAATATTGTTTATTCTGTGAACTGAATTCTGCAGAAGAGTTTCAATAAACATTTAACGCATCATTATTGTGCATTTCAACACCTCACGTACACCAATCCTTATTCTCTTGGCCGAGCAGATGAAGTGATGAAGATCGCCTGATGAAGAGGCAGCACCTTGAAAGTTAGTGCTTCCCAATAAACCAGTTGGACTATAACCTAGTATCATGTGATTTTTAACTTTGCTCACCCCAGTCCAACTCCGGCATCTCTGAATCATTGTTTCACAAAGGAATTCTCATAATTTTTAAAAAGTAAATATGACTTTAATTAAGAACTTTAACGCGATTATTAATCCCTTCCTGCATAAGCAAAATATCTCAATGTCAATGAAATCAATGCTCACACAATAGGGCACTTACAGTCACACAAATGTCTTCCTGGTCATCTAATTACTGCTCAGGAGAAAAACAGCAGTAAGTATCTTATCGTTCCTGAGAACAAGAGCCACAATAAACATTTGGTGACCAGTTCCATCCAATAAATGCATTTGATTTCTTACATTTTAATTCAGTAATTGCACACAAAATATTTAGCTAAAACCAATAACCATGCTTTATTACAAATGACCGAGAATGCTAACATCAACATAATTAGTCACTTGCCAATCAAGGTTCCAGTTGAAGTATTGCAAAATAAAATAATTTAATTTCGGCTTAGTACACCTGTAGGTGAAAACATGTTCATTTTAGAACATAGAACATAGAAAAATACAGCGCAGTATTTTGGCCCTCGATGTTGCGCTGATCCAAGCCCACCTAACCTACACGAGCCCACTATCCTCCATATGCCTATCCAATGTCCGTTTAAATGCCCATAAAGAGGGAGAGTCCACCACTGCTACTGGCAAGGCATTCCATGAACTCACGACTCGCTGAGTAAAGAATCTACCCCTAACATCTGTCCTATACCTACCACCCCTTAATTTAAAGCTATGCCCCCTCGTAATAGCTGACTCCATATGTGGAAAAAGGTTCTCATGGTCAACCCTATCTAAACCCCTAATCATCTTGTACACCTCTATCAAGTCAACCCTAAACCTACTTTTCTCCAATGAAAACAGCCCCAAGTCCCTCAGCCTTTCCTCATACGATCTTCCTACCGTACCAGGCAACATCCTGGTAAACCTCCTCTGCACCCGTTCCAGTGCCTCCACATCCTTCCTATAGTATGGCGACCAAAACTGGACACAATACTCCAGTTGCGGCCGCACCAGAGTCTTATACAACTGCAACATGACCTCAGGATTCCGGAACTCAATTCCTTACCAATAAAAGCCAATACGCCATATGCCTTCTTCACCGCACTATTTACCTGGGTGGCAACTTTCAGAGATCTGTGTACATGGGCACCAAGATCCCTCTGCTCATCCACACTACCAAGTATCCAACCATTAGCCCAGTACCCTATCTTTTTGTTACTCTTACCAAAGTGAATCACCTCACACTTACCTACTTTGAACTCTATTTGCCACCTTTCTGCCCAGCTCTGCAACTTATCTATATCCCGCTGTAACCTGACACATCCTTCCTCGCTGTCAACAACTTCACCGACGTTTGTACAAAATTTTGCACATTAAAAACCTTTATCTGCTTATTCAGAGAAAATACTGAAAGGTGGCACTGTACATTTAATTTATTTTGACTTTCTTTCACGAAAACAATCATGTGAATTGCTTCTCATTTTCTTCCTAGTTCTGATACACATGTCAACATATTTACGATATTAACTCTTTATGAATAATGAAAGAGTTTTCTTTGCAAGAACGACATGAAGATGTTCAAGGTCCTCTAATTACTGTTGAGCAGAATACTCTTCATAAGGGTCTTATTGTCTTAAACAGATGCTTTTAATTACCTTAATTTTATTTCTGACTAGTGTTTTTGTGACTGATGTGTTTTCAAACCATGTGCAACGCATAAGAATTTCTTTCAATTTGCTATAAGAAAAAAAAACTGCTTTGCATGTTGATTTCTAATTATTTTTTACTCCCGAGTTATTTGTCTATGTGCAATAATCACAAAATTATGGAAGATCCCTGGATCTTATGTTCACCACAATATGCACTTTCACTATCTACTCATTTACTTCCAACGTCTGACATGAATGTCTAAACATTGGTCATGAACAAAGAGAGTTGTAAATTAAAGCTACATCTCAATAAGCAAACCAATGGATGGAAACATGTAATTCTTGTAATCCTGCATTTTTGAACCAAAAGCAATTCTGCTGAATAATCACTGAATGACTCATTTTTGTAAATCATAAAGCTAGCTACCATATTATATATCTCAGTTTACCGATCTTAATGAATATCCAATCATCATCATAACAAAGTGCTTTTAAAATATAGATTTTTTTACATTACAACGTAATTTTCCAGTCACTGCCATGACAATAATTGCACAATTATTGGAGTTAGTCTTTCTAACAAATATAGTGCCATTCGCATTTTAATTGCATCAATTGTTTCTTAGTACGAACACTACAATATAAAAATCAATTTACTGTTCAGGTGAACGATCCCATAATGGAACCAATGACTTCCCATTCGATGCCTCATTGCAAGTACTTGATGATTGCTCATTTGAATGATCGCGGTAATCTCAGCCTGAAGCATTCAGAGAACTGTAATTTCTTTTCATTAGAATAATTCCTGGTCGTTTCTCCACATTGCTCAGTGAAACAATTAACTGAGATTTCTCAGTATTCTTAAATGAAATTATATAATTTTGACAATTCAATTGTTGCTATTATCTAATCATTGCTCAATATAGTTCAGGGTATGACTACGAAATTATGGCTTATAAATTAAATAATGTAAAGATTTTTCAGTGGGCATTGTGAATATCAATTTTTATTTTAACCGTGGAAACAGTTGAATTGATTTAATTATGTTTAACTTCAATGTTAACATTTACTGTATTTATAAACACTATACAAGTTAATCACTTTTCATGGAACAAAATCATTTAAATTTTTTATGACTGTTTGAAGTACAACAAAAGGAACTAACATCTCTTTATTGTTTCATGAAATAGTCAGAGTACATTTTAAACTTTGGGAAGTTGAACATTTCTGGAAAGAAGGGAAGTTGTCTTCAGATGAATAGCCGTATTGAGTGACTAATTCATTTATTTTCCTAATCATTTATGTTGCAAATGCATATTAATTTCTTTTCATTCTGTGACAAACAGCATTGGACATATGGAACTATTTGATTGATTGAGTTTCGTTCATCAGCGTACACTGATCAAATGATTAGGATTTTTCTTATCATGAATAATCACGAGATTCATATTTAATTAAAGTCATTATTGCTTTGTTACATTATTACTGTAAATTACTAATTCGTTTTGTCAGTTCATTACACACAGGAAATACGCAATTAATTCCCATTCAAATAATTACAAGAAACATCTGATTAATTTTCATTTGAGTTGCCACCGTAAGCATGCGACTGTACACCTGCCCTTCCCGGATGGTAACATTATGACGGGTCCTTGTGGAGCTCTGGCAGTGTCTCTACGACAAGATCAGGAGGAATGATTTCAATTTCCACCTTCAGCGGAGATGTGTCAAAGCAGCTCGGAAATTTCATTAGAAAATATCTGCGTATAGATTGAACTGCTTTTCAAAATATCATTAAATATTCTTCAATCCGTTCTCCATTTCAATCATCAACATATTTCCCATTTATTTTCTTCAGTTCACTAATAAAATGATGCATCTAATTCTGCTGGTTCTACATTCCTTGGTAAAATAGTTGACGATGTTGCAACCTTAAAGTTGGGAGAGTCTAAGACATGGTAATCATGATTTGTTTTACTGTTTAAAGGAACCTAGTTCAAACGTTTCAAGCACATAAATCCTTATTCTCCGGTATTATAAAGATGAAAATATTAACAGTCGAAATTTCTCTTCAGCAAAATAACCAAATGCAACTTCATGTTATTCATTGGTCAGCTGATCACCTACATTTATAACTAAATATTGCAATTCATCTAAATACTGGCATGTGCTTTGATCAAATTTATTTTCTAATTATTACTTATTCATGAATTGTCAAGAATTTATTTTTATTTTCCATTCACCTATTCATATTGAATGTAAGATTGATATGCTGTGAAACTATTGGCGTGTTTTCATTTGAACATTTAATTTATCTCTCTCTCTCTCTCTCTCACTTATCTCACTTCATGCATGATGGCTTCAATGTACCTTGCTAAACTTAAAAGATTTTGTTGACTTTTTTGTAGTATCTTTAACACTCACTTATCAATTTAATCCAAAATCATATTTTCATAGAATACCAACAGTGTTGAAACAGGCCATTTGACCCAACAGTCCACACTGACCATCCAAAGAGTAACCCACCCAGACACTCTCTTGCTCTATTACTCGACATTCCCCTGACTTATGCACCTAACCTCGGTAAAAACAATGACTGCAGATACTGGAAACCAGAGTTTAGATTAGAATGGTGCTGGAAAAGCACAGCAGTTCAGGCAGCATCCAAGGAGCAGTAAAATCAACGTTTCGGGCAAAAGCCCTTCATCAGTAATACAGGCTGTATTCCTAATGAAGGGCTTTTGCCCGAAACGTCGATTTCACTGCTCCTCGGATGCTGCCTGAACTGCTGTGCTTTTCCAGCACCACTCTAACAAAATCTAATGCACCTAACCTGAAACATCCATGCATCATGGGCAATTTAGCATGGCCAACTCACCTCAGCTGCACACTTGTATACTATCACAATGTTATTGAAATCAATGCTCACACAAAGCACAATACATAAAGCCACACAATGGTCTTCATGACCATCTAATTACTGTTCAGGAAATAATCTGAGTAATTGTCTTATTGTTCCTGAGATTAATCACCACAGTAAGCATCTGGTCATCATTCCCTCCAATAAGTAGAATAGGTGTCCGCTGAAATTTCTGTTCAGTAATTATCCATGATACTTATTGCTCAAAGCAGTGTTTATTCTTCGTTACGAGTGGTCAATGATTCTAACAGCCATTGGTCTTGATCTTATTGTTACTGAGTGCAATAACCACAGTAACCATCTGGTTATCATTCTTGCCAATAAATACAAGAGCTATCCTCTTACTTTTCAGTTCAGTAATTACGCATGATACTTGTTGCTGAAAGTGGTATTTATTCTTTATGACAATTGGCCGAGGACACTGACAGCAAGACATGTTGATAGTCCTGACTTGTTCATGTTTTCAAACAGGTTTTCAGGCCATGTATTTCAAAAAGAAGTAATTTGACTTCGTTCAAAATTAAATGTAAACATTTTCAGATATTTCCATTCAAAATGTTTATTTGCTTATTCAGATCAAATTTGAATCTTGCCTCTGTAAAGTGAATTTATTGTGCTTTCCATTCATGGAAGTACTCATTAATTGGTCCTCATTTTCATCTTAGATCTGATGGAAATTTGAAATACTGATTACAGTGAAAATTGTATGAATTATACATGAGTGGTCTCTAAAAGAAAATCACGAAAGGCGAGATAGAATTCTTGAACAACCTGAATATTTGAATAAAGAAAACATTCCTTCCAAAAAACAAAGTTAAAAATCACACAACACCAGGCTATAGTCCAACATATTTATTTGGAAGCACTGGCTTTCGGAGCGCTGCTCCTTCAACCACCTGATGAATGAGGAGCGCTCTGAAAGCTAGTTCTTCAAAATAAACATGTTGGTTAATAACCTGCTGGTGTTTGATTTTTAACATTGTACAGGCCAGTCCAACACTGGCGCCTCCAAACCATTCCAAAAATAAAACTCTTAAGTCTGTGGTTTAACAATTCAACAATCCTGCAACTAGATTATAATTCTCAGTTTATCTATCTTAATAAATATCTAATCAATGTCAGTGTAAATTCCTGGAAAACATCAAATCGTTTTGTTTGTTAAAACACAAACTTTAATTAAAAATTCATTGTTATCACAATATGTGAATTATATTTTAACTCTCCAGTGATGTGAAGTGACCCTTGGACAGAAATTGGATGTTCTAAATTCACCTACAGGCAGAGAAATCGGGACAAATACAAAATCAATCAAACTCAATCAAACAGCAGCTAGAATCAATCAGCTCCAGGATGAATCAGATTTTCTTACATCTTGACTTCCAGCCAGTGCCTGAGCATTATATACCTCTCTTGGAAATGTCAATAATGAAGGGTTTTAAACCCAGCTCACGACCACATGTGGATGTTTGTCAAACAATTATTAATCATTTTAGAAATCATGGAAAATATCTCAAAGCTCTTGAAATAAATTAGTCACTGCACATAAAGCCACACGATGGTATTCAAGGCCACCTAATTACTATTTAGTGCAAAACCTTTTGTCAGTATTGTATTGTTCTCAAGATGAGTAACCACAGCAAACATCACGCTTTCACACCATCCCAAATATATGCAAGAGATGCCTTCTTATAATTTACACACATCTTTCTCACACCATTAAATAGACTTCATTATTTACGACTAAGGATGCTGATAGTAACATGTTTTGAGATAATGGAATTCCTAAATATAGGCGATTTTTCTGATAGGTTCCCCCCAGTCATCATGATAAAAATGTAAATGCTGCTCAATACATTGTAACAGATACCCATTAAACTTTTTCATGTATTCACTCAGAGACAATGTTTAAAAATTTCCTCTATAAATGCTGTTGACTGTTTTTTGCTATGATACCTATGTTCGTTGTCGATTTATTTTCTTTGTAATGCTGACACAAATGTCTGAATATTGATGACATGAAAAGTTGCATGGATTATATATTGTATTTCTACAGAAGAAAAGCTGAGACAGCAAGTACAGATTGCAGGAGTATCTGAGAATGTTGAATGATCAATAATGACTCCATATCATTATTTTCTAAAACATCATGCCAGCATTCTAATTCTCAGTTCACTGATACTAATTATTATGTAATCAATATCACAGCAAACCCGTTTGGAAATATTGAATCACTTAATGTATCAGTGTTCTAAAATAGATTACCAATTCATTGTTAGTCCAATAATCACACAGTAATTCAATTTAGGTTTTGTAACAAATATCGTGAGATTCACATTTCAATTTAAATCATTATTTCTTAGTGCCAATTTTACAAAGAAACAAAGACCTTTTATTCCAGGTCAACACAACCACAAACCAAGCAATGATTCCTCATCCAACACTGACAGGAAATATCTGATATCTTCTCATTTAAATGTTCACAGAATTCATTGGATTAATATTCAGCCTTACAAATGAAGATACGTCTGATTGTTTTAGACTCCAATAATTAATGTTCAATTCTACATGTTACGGATAGTAATATGACATTTGTAATCATTTTAAGTTTACAGTGACTAGTTTTAACACTAATTCGTACTTATATCTAATATTTAATCATTGATCAAATCAGTAGAATCGGCTTTAAGTGTGGAATTAAGTCTCAGTAAGCATATTGCATAGTACTGTTTCCAAATGGTAGCGAATGCTGATTTTTATTTTAGTGCTGAAATCCTTGTTGATTTGCTGCTGTAGGGCTGCCCCGAGCAGCCTGCCTTGGAATCAAAACACAAAATGGTGGAAAGGAGATAAATAAGACTAACAGTCTGTTTCAGTCTTAAGTTAAAAAATAACATTTTGTACAATCCTACTCCAAGTCCATAAGTATGCCATTCCAGACAGTGATATTCCAGATAGTGATAAGAGAATGCCAGCATACAGAAAAATGACCAACCCTGACTTTCATTAATGAAAGAATAATTGTACCATGAATGAATAAACACCAACTGCAGGATAGAGCCCAGCTAACTTCCACAGCTGCTATCAGGGAATCAGACAGGGTTTGATTGTCAGAAATAGTTACTATTTTGAAGTTGCTCAGAACATTTAAAAAGTTTCTAATTACATATTCTTGAGAATCGTAAATAAGGCAGAGTGAGAGGCCCAAAGGACTGCAGCAATTAATTTTGTAATCTGAGGAAATAAACTGCACAGAGAGATCCCAAGGCCTTGAGATTATAGCACCTGTAAAACACAATGAATCAATAGGAAGCTCGGGCTATCCATTGCGATGTTCATCCAAAATTAGGTGTTCTACAGGAACGGGTGTCTGTATAAGGAGGGAAGGACTGTAACCACATTGCATGTGGACATTGTAATACAGAAAGTGTGTAAAAATACTGCTTTTTACTGTACACGTTACAGTCTGTCATGGACCTCCCTTCCTGGATTGGCCTCGGGGGATGATCCCTGCATTAACTGATTGCAGCATGAGTAAACATCTTCCACTTGCCTGAGTTCTGCCTATCTCCTCAATCTTCATTCCCTGTCCGGGGAAATCACTCCGACGGCTATTGTGACATTTAAATTCAATACAAGCACTTATTATCTGTGAAATTATTAATTGCAGAGCGATATCATTTTCATGTTAATTTTTTTAAACTTTTTTTGTGTGCAAGAAAACAATGTAGGTACATCCATTTGTTATTTAGTTCAACTTATACTAAAGTTTAAATTATTGAAAAGACTACACGTGGGAGTGGCGGGGGGAAGAACGTTTCTTCAGCTCAAATGTCACATTAAGTGACGATTTCCGTTTTTCAAATCATGAGACCTCCAAAATGATATTTATTTTAATTTCATTTTGAGATAGTTTTATTTTCTTCCAACATTAGTTGTCAATGAACAATAATCACACAATTATTAGTCATTTGCTACAAAATGACTTCGTGTACCAAATGTCATTAACTCGATGTTTAGTTCATAATAATACTCACTTTCCCGGCCTAATTATTTTCTTCCTAGTTCTGACAGTTTTCTAAACATTTATCATGATTAAAGTTACATTAATAAAATAGACATGAACCGACCAAAAAAATTTGAACTATCTTCAATTGTTGCTAAGATTTTTTAATTATGAAAGCCACATCTTATATTTTAATTTTCAGTTTATTAATCTTAATGAATATACAATCGACATCAGAGCAAAGTGCATTCAAAATATTAAGTCAATTTATCTATCAGGATTTTAGAAACAATTATCAATTACAATAATTACGCAATACTTTAACTTAGGCTTTATAACAAGCACAATGTGCTTTTGATACCTTCCATATTTCTTAGTCTGAGTGCTACAATATTATAACCTGTTGATAAGGCCAATACACCCACAAAAGACCAATAATTGCCATTGCACCATCATTTGTAAATATCTGACTTCTGCTCATTTGAAACATCACAGTCTTCTCAGCCATTGAAATTCAGAGAACATCAGTTACTTTGCACTGCAATATTTCTCTTCATTTCTGAACATTACTCAGTGGAATAGGAAGAGGAGATACCTCATTATTCTTAAATTCATTAATAAAAGTTTTCAAACCGATTTGTTGCCAATACCTAATAAATGTTCAATTCGGTAAGGGGTGTACATGTGGAACCATGTTTTCATATAATAACTAATGCAAGGACATTGCAATGTACAATCACTAAATCATTCCGAATATTGCTTTTCATTTTAAACTTGGAAATACTTTTGAATTGATTTGATTGGAAATCACTTCAATGTTAACATTTATTGTGTTTTTAATCACAAGAACAATTGAATATTTTTGTACTGGAATATTTTTGTGCAAAATCATTTAAGTCCACATGAATTTTTTGAACACACAAAAAAGGGTTGGCATCTATCTTATTTCATTCAACAATCACAGGAAATGGTGACTTCTTAGAAATCATACATTTTCAGAAAGAATGAAAGTTGTCTTCAGCTGAATAGGCACATTGATTGACCAATTCATCATTCTGTTCCAATTTATGTGTAGATCAAAAACATTTTAATTTGCATTTCAGAAAATGAGAAACTTATGAACATATAGAATAATTAAATTCATTTTTATTTATAATGCACAGTAATCACACAATTCTGTCAAGTTGTCATTCCACAAGTGATCATAAAAATCGTGTTTAATTAAGACATTTGTTAACTCCCATCATTATTGTAAATTACTACCGAATTTTCAGTAGATTACACACAGTATCCAAACCATTTAAATCCAATCCAATTATCACAATAAACATCTGATTAGTTTTCAGCCCTGCCCAGCCTGGTTGGGAATGTTATGAAGGAATCTTGTGCAATTCTGGTCGTGTCTCTGTTACCAGACCAGAGGGTACAATTTCAATTCCCACCTTGCACAGAGCTGTGCCAGTGCAGCTCTGAATATTGATAAGAAAATATCTAAGAATCAAATGAATTGTCTTTCAATTCAACATTAGATATTTTTTCATTTGTTGTTCATTCCAATAAACACAGTATCTGCTATATATTTTCTTCAGTCCGCTAATAACAGAATGTATCTAATTCCACTCAATCAATATTCCTTGCAAAATATTTGATAATGTTGCACTCACAAAGATGAAATATGCAAAGTAAAGATATTCCTTGATTTTCTTTTGTTCTGAAGAGCTGAGTTCAGACTGCACGTAGAACTTGATGTTTCAAAAGTATAAATATGAGAAAAAAATCAAGTTCTTCTTCAGTTAAATAAACAAATGCCACTTCCTACTAAATATCAATTTTTAGTTATTGATCTGTTTATGAGTTGTCTGAAATTTGTTTTTAGTTTTCCACTCATCTATTTGTATTGAATGTAAGATTGAAATGCTGTGAAAATATCGGAGTGCATTCATTTAAAATTGAATTTGCATATTTCTCTCTAATCTCATTTATTGCATGATGACTTAACTGTGTTTTGTTCAGCAAACCTAGTGAATACTAAAAATGGTCTAATCTTAAATAAGATCTTTCACATCCAGTTCTCAGTCTGTTCCTAATTCATGTAAATATCTAAATTTATTGAAATCAATGTTTTCACAAAACAGTGCACATAAAGCAACACAAAGATATTCATCATCAGCTGATTACTATTCAGTGGAATAACCTGAGTAAGTATCTTATTGTTCCTGGGACAAATGACAACAGTAAGCATTTATTTACTATTCTATGCAGTTAATACAATTGATGTGCTATATTTCAGTTCAGTCGTTAATGTTGATTTATATTGTTTAAAACAATAATTCTACTTTATCACAGATATTGACTATACTACAATAATGTTGGGAAGCAAATTTTTGTCAATCTAACAATATTTAAGATCATTTTTTGCTGTGTGTGTACAAGAGACAATTCAAATTATAACCATTATTATTACAAATTGAACAATTACTGCATTTTAAATTTGTGAAATTCCTACATTTTTGCAAAAGGGTTAGTCTTCACTGTATGTGTCACATTAAAAAAACTGCTATTTCAAATCATGCGTGCTACAAAATGATTATTGTTTTCATTTCATTGTAAGAAAAGAACTGCTTTGACCATGTTGATTTTATTTTGTCATTTCTATTCCAACATTATTCATCATTGTACAGTAATGACAATATTATTAAAATCGCTTATATGCAACATGTCATTGACTACATTGTTTGTTCAGTTTCAAGCTCACTTTCAATAACTACTAATTCTCTTCCTAATTCTGACACAAATCTTTAAACATTGATCATAATATTAATCATATAAATTGATGTAACATATCTCTACAAGGAATCCGGTGGATGGAAATTCACAATTCTTGTACTACATACATTTTTAACTTTAAAAAAGAAGAATTTAGATCAATAATCACTGAATGGCTCATTTTTCAGCCATCCATAAAACTAGGTACTATGTTTTATTCCTCAGTTTACTGATCTTAAAAAAATATCCAATCAACATCACAGCAGAGTGCTTATGAAATATTGAATCATTTTAATTCTTCAAAAGACAGCATTAATTATCAAGTCACTGCCATTATAATACTGGCACAATTATTTATAAAAAAAAGTCTTTTGAACAAGTATAGTGAGATTCAAATTTAGATTTAATCCATTATTTGCAAGAATACAAATGCGGTACTGCTTTTCGTGGAAGGATCAGAAGGCGGTAACTATACTCTCAAACAGAATGGCATATGAACAGAACCAGGTTGGAGAAAAACTTTACAATGCTTTGCACAGTAATTAAATGGAAGGGCATTACATTTCACTACGAGAGCAGATTTGTTCAAGTAAATTCGAAGGAAGGTTTGCAGATGGGAAAGTAAGCAAGAAAACTCCATTCCTGTCCATGTAAAAGGCTGCAGTTGAAGAACAAAGCAGTTTCCACCCAGTTTCGAACTGGGGACCTGAGGCGAACGCGATCGCGATGACCACTACACGACAGAAACAAGCCTCAACCGGCCATGCTGCCGCTCAGTGCCATCCAGCACTGAAAGTTGAAGCCATTCTACGTTTCACCTTTCTGTTTCCAATAGCTCGTTGCTGTCCAGCGTAATTGACATCTAGAAAACGTAAAAAAAAGACACGTGAAATTGTTGCCAAAATATAGACAAGGATGTCGTAAATGTTTGGACTGTAGGGCGAGGTGGAATAGGCTGGGACGAATTTCCCTGCAGCGTAACGGCTGCAACATGATCTTATGGATGGGTTGTAAACTGAGTATTTACGTGTTTTACCCAAGTTGGGGTGAGTTGAAAACTCGAGAGTATAGGTTTAAGGTGAGTGGGCTGAAACTGACAAAGGACCTGAGGCATATTTCCCACACAGAAGGTTGTGCGTGTATGGAATGAGTTACCAGAGGAAGTGGAGCAGGCTATTACACTCAGAAAATTGATTTCTGGATAGGATGGGTTTAGAGGGATTGGGGCCAGATTACATTAGATTACTTTACAGTGTGGAAACAGGCCCTTCGGCCCAACTAGTCCACACCAACCCGCCGAAGCGCAACCCACCCATTTCCCTACATTTACCCCTTAACCTAACACTACGGGCAATTTAACATGACCAATTCACCTGAAATGCACATCTTTGGACAGTGGGAGGAAACCGGAGCACCCAAAGGAAACCCATCCAGACACGGGGAGAATGTGCAAACGCCACACAGTTAGTCGCCTGAGGCGGGAATTGAACCCAGGTCTCTGGCACTGTGAGGCAGCAGTGCTAACCACTGTGCCACCGTGCCGCCCACATGGTGGGGAACGGGACTTGTTTAATTTTGGCTATGTGGTGAGCATGGACGAGATACACCGAAGTATCTGTTTCCACGCGGTGTACCCCAGTAACGTTGTGTTGCTTAAACCGGCATTAAAGGATTACTTTTTAGCGGAGCTTGCCGTCGCAGTCTGTGGCACAATCATTTAGTCTGTTCGACTGCTCACGGGAAAGGTAGTATTGTGAAATTACGACGCAGAAACGAATGACTTTCTTACTTTCGCTCCGACTGACATAACTCAGTGAAATGTTCCCAGGTCCTCAGTTGAGGATTTTTGCAGCTGGAAGTTACCTCAGAAACCCTGTTAACTCGTAATGTATTGAGCGAATCGCAAAACAGAAAGCATTGATCAAAAAATCGCAAGCAGCTCTACTGTTGCTTAACGTTCCAGGCAAGTTGTGTTTTTACTGGAACCGAATTGAGACTGTTATTTCATCGCTGTTGTGAAACAAAATTCTACAGAGACTCGACTCGTCGTTATTTGGTTTTCTGGCAAATGAAAAAATCGTTCAAATGAATTTCGATGTCATTTGTTATTGAATTTCTCCCATTTCCTTCATCTCCGTCCTGGACACATCCGAAGGGAAAAGTAATCTAATCGAAACTGTGATTGGTGAAATTCACTTTTATGGCCCATTCGTATTATGTTCTTTCTTTCTCTCTTTTCAGCATTGTATGCGAAGTGATGGTGCACTGAGGCTCCAGTATGTTTGAAAGAGTTGTTTGGAATTGCGATGTTGTTAGTTGTGAGATTACTTTGAGGCTCATTACTCGGACTGTCTCACATTTAGCATTCATGCTCGCTGTTTCTGAAAATGCATGAGGTATGCCAGTTTTGTTTGCGATTCTCTCAATACATTACGAGTTAACAGGGTTTCTGAGGTAACTTCCAGCTGCAAAAATCCTCAACTGAGAATCTGGGAAATTTTCTTGCAGAATGGTCAGTCGGAGCTAAAGTAAGGAAGTCGTTCGTTTCTGCAGTGTTTCACAATACTACCTTTCCCGTGAGCAGTCGAACAGACTAAATGATTGTGCCACAGACTGCGACGGCAAACTCCGCTAAAAAGTAATCCTTTAAAGCCGGTGTAAGCAACACGACGTTATTGGGGTACACCGCGTGGAAACAAATACTTCGGTGTATCTCGTCCATGCTCACCACATAGCCAAAATTAAACAAGTCCCGTTCCCTAGCATTTGGCCCCAATCCCTCTAAACGCATCCTATCCAGAAACTCATCCGATTAGCTTTGCAATTTTCTGAGTGTAATAGCCTCCTCCACTTCCTCTGGTAGCTCATTCCAAACACGCACAACTTTCTGTGTGGGAAATGTGCCTCAGGTCCTTTGTCAATTTCAGTCCACTCACCTTAAACCTATGCTCTCGAGTTTTCAACTCACACCAACTTGGGTAAAACACGTAAATACTCAGTTTACATAAGGTCATGTCGCAGCCGTTACGCTGCAGCGAAATTCGTCCCAGCCTATTCCACTCGCCCTACGGTCCAAACATTGACGACATTGTCTATATTTTGTCATCAATTTCACGTGTCTTTTTTTTTACGTTTTCAAGATGTCAGTTACGCTGGACAACAACGAGCTATGGGAAACAGAAAGGTGAAACGGAGAATGGCTTCAACTTTCAGTGCTGGATGCCACTGAGTCGCAGTACGGGCGCGAGGGGCTTGTTCCTGTAGTGTAGTGGTCATCACGTTCGCCTCACACGCGAAAGGTCCCCAGTTCGAAACTGGGCAGAAACTGCTTTGTTCTTCAGCAGCAGCCTTTTCCATGGACAAGAACGGAGCTTCCTTGCTTGTTTTCCCATCTGCAAACCTGCCTTCGAATTTGCTGGAACAAATGTGCTCTCGTAGTGAAATGTAATGCAATTCCATCTAATGACTGTGCAGAGCATTGTAAAGTTTTTCTGCACCAGATATCCTGAATCATGTTTTGGAGCAGTTCGCACGTTAGTGGCTCATTCAATCAGCAACAGCAATGAAAGAAATTACACTCTCAGAGGAACCTCTGGACTTGTGCTTTCATAGCGTCGCTAGTATTAAGGTGCGCCCCGAGATCTAAGTCATGTTGGAACTGAAACGGAGGAATCGTCAGAGAGGCTACAGAATGACATCGCATCCATTTGGTTTTCTTTAAATCACTGACGAGCAGGAAAATGTAAACGGGGAGGGCGGGTGGAGAAGTGAGGCAGTTGCAGCTCTGGTGAAACTCCTTCTTTGTGATTCACTCAGCAACCAGAGACGTGAAGGTGACTCAGGGGTGAGAACTCTTCACATCGAGAACAAAAAGCACTCAAGGGCAGTTAGCACCTCTTCCGGAGTGGGCATGGGGTGAGGTAATTATCTTTTGACTTCTGTTACTATGTTCAGAAACTGCCTTTTAGATTGACGTGAACAGAAACTGCATTTCTAATAAACACCACGGAATTTAGAAAAATTCATTGAGTCACTTCTCGTCGATTCCCACACAGGTTTCCAACTCAGTTGGTATCCATGTGGTATCCATGTGCCTCATGTGAACATCTCTGCAGCAAATTGCACGGTCAAGGTAAAAGGCAAGAAAAGTGGCATCTCGAACTGGCTCTGAGGTCAGAGCATCCTCACAATGTGATCTGTCGTTCTCGGATTGCAATGCTAGCTTCGGTTTTAGGGTGGAGAACATTCTTTGGGACTCTTATTCTGCAAAACAGACACAGTGACTGAAACTATGCTGCACGGTATGATGTGGAACACGGCCTGTTCAGCTTTGTGCATTTTCCCTGTAGTCCGGTGTGTTTCATGTTCCGTGTAAACGTGAAAGGTGTCCTGTTTCGAGCAATGGGTGAAATCATTGAGCATAGCAAGAATCGAAATTGCAGTAATGTCAAGCAGCTCATGGTAATGTGACCAAATCATAACCGATCATATGTTCTCACGCACTCACAGATACATTTGTAGCTGAAAAGAGTCTGAGAAGATAGACTCAGCTTACCATTGATTTTTGCCTGGATTGATGGGCTATCAATATCTGCTGCGAAAATGACATTGTAGCCGGGCACATCCCAGCAGCTGTGCGAGTCGGAGAGGGATCATGGAACCCTTTTCATGTGACTTTGCATGTGTTGTTATGCAGGAGCACAATTGGAAATGCAAGAAAATGGGAGCAGGCAGCCCGCTGGTTGTGTGGCCGAGCGGTCGAAGGCGCTGCGTTCAGGTTCCAGTCTCGAAAAGGTCGTGGGTTCGAATCCCACCACTGCCATTTCTGCTGATCAACTCCGACGCTGCAGCTCGTTAAAATGCTGTTTCGGTCCCCGTTGTATATTGATGCTGAAAACAAAAGTAAAGTGGGTTTGCTTCCCAGGGAATTAACTGTGGTGTGGGATCGTGCCAAATATTTCAAAGTGTCTCTGCGGTCATGAGCGTGTTCGCCTCCCGCGCGGAAAACCGCGAACAATTCTGCCGTTCCAGGCAAGTGGAGTGTTTACTGGAACCGAATGGAGATGTTGTTTCATCGCTGTTGTGAAACAAAGTCCTACGATGACTTTACTCGTCGTTATTTGGCTTTCTGGCTAATGGGAAAATCGTTCCAATGAATTTCGATGTGGTATGTTATTGAATTTCTCCCATTTCCTTCATTTCCGTCCTGGAAACATCGGAAGGGAAAGGTAATCTAATCGAGACTGTGATTGGTGAAATTCACTTTTTATGGCCAATTCTTATATTCTTTCTTTCTCTCTTTTCAGCATTGTCTGGGAAATGGTGGTGCATTAAGGCTGCAGTATGTTTGAAAGAGGAGTTTGGAAATGCCCTGTTGTTAGTTGTGAAATTACTTTATGACTCATGCCCTCGGACTGTCTCACATTTAGCATTCATGCATCTCTGTGTCTAAAAATGCATTTGGTTTGCCAGTTTTGTTTGTGTTCCGTGTTAAATGCTTCCGAACAGACTAAATGATTGTGCCACAGACTGCGACGGCAAGCTCCGCTAAAAAGTAATCCTTTAAAGCCGATGTAAGCAACACAACGTTATTGGGGTACCCCGCGTGGAAACAGATACTTCGGTGTATCTCGTCCATGCTCACCACATAGCCAAAATTAAACAAGTCCCATGAAACAACGAGCTATTGGAAACAGAAAGGTGAAACGTAGAATGGCTTCAACTGTCAGTGCTGGATGCCACTGAGCCGCAGCACGGCTGGCTGAGGCTGGTTCCTGTAGTGTCGTGGTCATCACGCTCGCCTTACACGCGAAAGGTGCCCGTTTCGAAAGTGGGCAGAAACTGCTTTGTTCTTCAACTGCGGACCTTTACATGGTCAGGAACGGAGCTTTCTTGCTTGCTTTCTCATCTGCAAACCTGCCTTCGAATTTGCTTGAACAAATGTGCTCTCGTAGTGAAATATAATGCAACTCCATTTAATTACTGTGCAAAGCATTGTAAAGTCTTTCTCCAACCTGGTTCTGTTCATATGCCATTCCGTTTGAGAGTGTAGTTACCGCGTTCTGATCCTTTCACGAAGAGCAGTACCGCATTTGCATTCCTTGCGCAGGCGGCCCGGTTCAAAGACAGGGAAGAAGCTGATGCGCTGGTGTCACAGCGCACCACGGATTCCTGAACTAGTCTGTCTGTCAAATGTCCCCCCAAAGTCGTCTCTGAAAGATCTCATTTGGAAGCTGTCTGTCGTTATTCAACGTGCGAGAGTTGGCACCAGAGGTCTTGAATCATGTTTTAGAGCAGTTCGCACGTTAGTGGCTCATTCAATCAGCCACTAGATGAAGGGCTTATGCCCGAAACGTCGATTCTCCTCTTCCCTGGATGCTGCCTTACCTGCTGCGCTATTCCAGCAACACATTTTCAGCTCCGATCTCCAGCATCTGCAGACCTCACTTTCTCCTCGCTCATTCAATCAGTAACAGCAATGAAAGAAATTACACTCTCAGAGGAACCTCTGGACCTGTGCTTTCTTAGCGTCGCTAGTATTAAGGTGCGCCACGTGATCTATGCCACGTCGGAACTGAAACGGAGGAATCGACAGAGAGGCTACAGAATGACATCGCATCCATTTGGTTTTCTTTAAATCACTGACGAGCAGGAAAATGCAAACGGGGAGGGCGGGTGGGGAAGTGAGGCAGTTGCAGCTCTGGTGAAATTCCTTCTTTGTGATTCACTCAGCAACCAGAGACGTGAAGGTGACTCAGGGGTGAGAACTCTTCACATCGAGAACAAAAAGCACTCAAGGGCAGTTAGCACCTCTTCCGGAGTGGGGGTGGGGTGAGGTAATTACCTTTTGACTTCTGTTACTATGTTCAGAAACTGCCTTTTAGATTGACGTGAACACAAACTGCATTTCTAATAAACGCCATGGAATTTAGCAAAATTTATTGAGTCGCTTCTCCTCGAATCCCACACAGGTTTCCAACTCAGTTGGTATCCATGAGGCTCATGTCCAGGACTGAGCATCTCTGCAACAAATTGCACGGTTAAGGTAAAAGGCAAGGAAAGTGGCATCTCGAACTGGCTCCGAGGTCAGAGCATCCTCACAATGTGATCTGTCGTTCTCGGATTGCAATGCTACCTTCGGATTTAGGGTGGAGAACATTCTTTGGGACTCATATTCTGCAAAACAGACACAGTGACTCGGCTGCACGGCATAATGTGGAACACGGCCTGCTCAGCTTTGTGCATTTTCCCTGTAGTCCGGTGTGTTTCGTGTTCCGTGTAAACGTGAAAGGTGTCCTGTTTCGAGCAATGGGTGAAATCATTTAGCAAAGCAAGAATCGAAATTGTAGTAATGTCAAGCAGCTCATGGTTATTTGACCAAATCATAACCGATCATATGTTCTCACGCACTCACAGATACATTTGTAGCTGAAAAGAGTCTGAGAAGATAGACTCAACTTACCATTGATTTTTGTCTGGATCGATGGGCTATCAATATCTGCTGCGAAATTGATATTGTAGCTCATGCCTTCGGACTGTCTCACATTTAGCATTCATGCTTCTCTGTGTCTGAAAATACATTTGGTGTTCCAGTTTTGTTTGTGTGCCATGTTAAATGCTTTCTGTTTTATGATTCGCTCAATTCATTTCGAGTTAACAGGGTTTCTGAGGTAACTTCCAGCAGGAAAATTCTCAGCTGAGGATCTGGGAATATTTCACGGAGTATAGTCAGTCGGGTCAAAAGTGAGGAAGTCGATCGTTTCTGTCGTGTTTCACAATACTACCTTTCCTGTGAGCAGTCGATCAGACTATATGATTATGCCACAGACTGCGACGGCAAACTCCGCTAAAAACTAGTTGTTTAAAGCCGGTGTAATCAACACAACATTATTGGGGCACACAGCGTGGAAACAGTGACTTTGGTGTACCCCGTCCATGCTGACCACTTAGCCATAATTAAACAAAATCCCATTTCCAACATTTTGCCCCAATCCCTCTAAACCTTTCCTATCTAGACACTCATCCGGTTACCTTTGCAATTTTCTGAGTGTACTAGCCTCCTCCACTCCCCTCCGTAGCTCATTCCATACACGCACAACCTTCTGTGTGGGAAATGTGCCTCAGGTGCTTTGTCAACTTCCGCCCACTCACCTTAAACCTATACCCTCGAGTTTTCAACTCGCTCCAACTTGAATAAAACATGTAAATACTCAGTTTACAACCCTTCCATAAGATCGTGTCGCAGCCGTTGAGCTGAAGGGAAAGTTGTCCCAGCCTATTCCACCTCACCCTATGGCCAAACATCCTTGTCTATATTTTGTCATCAATTTCACGTTTTTTTTTACTTTTTCGAGATATCAATTACGCTGGATAACAACGAGCTATTGGAAGCAGAAAGGTGAAGTGCAGAATGGCTGCCAATTTCAGTGCTGGACGCAACTCAGCTGCAGCAGCACTGCTCCGGGCTTGTTTCTGAAGTGTCGTGGTGATCGCGTTGGCCTTATACATGAACATTCGCCAGTTTGAATCTTGGCCAAAACTACCTTGTTCTCCGAGTGCAGCCTTTTACATGTACGAGAACAGAAATTTCTTTCTTGCTTTCCCATCTTCAAACCTGACTTCGAATTTGCTCCAGCCTTCTCCTCCAGCGCCTTCACACCCTGCCTTCTGCCTAACACATTCTCTCCCCTCGCCTTCTCCCCGCCCTCTCCACCCTTGCCTTCTATCCCCTTCGTCTTCTCTCCCCTCACCTTCTACCCCCTCGCCTTCTCCCGCACCTTCTCGCCCGCTCCTTCTCTCCCCGTCTTCTCCCACCTCACCTATTCTCCCCTCACCTTCTGTCACCACCTTCTCCTGCACCATCTCTCCCCTGCTTCTCCCCACTCCTTCTCTCCCCAACATCTCCCCCTTGCCTTTTCCCGCACCTTCTCTCCCCTGCATTCTCACCCCACCTTCTCCCCCGCGTTCTCCACCCTCGCCTTCTCTCCCTCGCCTTCACCCCGCCTTCCCTCTCCATATTCTCTCCCTTGCCTTCTACCCTCCACCTTCTCTCCCTCGCCTACTCTCCCTCGCCTTCTTCCCCGACTTGTCCCTCTGCTTTCTCTCCCCCGCATTCTCCACCCTTGTGTTCTCCCCCACCTTCTCTCCCCTGTTCTCCCCTTCTTTCTCTCCCCACCTTCTCTCCCCACCTTCTCCGCTCTCACCCTCTCTCCCCACCTTTTCCGCCCTCCTTTTCCCCCGCCTGCTCCCCCTAGTCTTCTCTATCTGCCTTCTTTCCCTGACTTCTCCCCCGCATTCTCCACCTTCGCTTTCTCTCCTCGTCTTCTCTGCCCCACCTTCTCCCCCTCGCATTCTCTCCCCCACGTTCACCACTCTTGCCTTCTCTCCCCTGCCTTCTCGCACCGCCTTCTCCCCCTCCTTCTCCCCGACTGCTCCCCTCGTCTTCTCACCCTGCCTTCACTCCCCAACTTCTCTTCTCACATTCTCCATCCTCGCTTTCTGTCCTCGTCTTCTCTCCCCTCGTCTTCTCCCTCCTCACCTTCATCCCCGCATTCTCCCCCCACATTCTCCACCATCATCTTCACAGCCCCTCACCTTCACCCCCATCGCCTTCACCCTCTCGCCTTCACAGCCCCTCACATTTATCCCCGTCGCCTTCACCCCCTCGCTTTCACAGCCCCTCACCTTCACCCCCCTCGCCTTCACTCCCTCGCCTTCACCCTCCCTCCCCTTAACCCCCTTGCCTTCACTCCCCATCACCTTCACCCCCTCACCTTCACTCCCCTCGCCTTCACCCTCCCTCGCCTTCTCCCCATCGCCTTCACATCCCTCGACTTCACCCCTCTCGTCTTCAACCCCAGTTGCCTTCACACTCCCTCACCCTCACCCCCACGCCATCACATCCCTCGACTTCGCACCCTCGCCTTCACCCCCTTGCTTTCACCCTCCCCTCGCCTTCACCCCTCTCACCTTCAACCCCCTTGACATCACCCCTCGCCCTCAACGCCCTTTGCATTCACACACTCGCCTTCACCCCCACCTTGCCTTCACCCACCCTCGCCTTAATCACCCTCGAATTCATCCCCTTGCCTTCACCCCACGATCGCCTTCACGCTCCCTTGCCTTTCTGCCCACACCTTCACATCTCTCACCTTCACCCCCCTCGCCTTCAAACCCTCGCCTTCCCCCCACTCGCTTCTCTCCCCTCGCCTTCTCCCCTAACCTTCTCTCCCCTCGCCTTCTCTCCCCTCGCCTTCTCTCCCCTGCCTTCTCTCCCCCGTCTTCACCCTCCCCGCCTTCACCACCCTCACCTTCACCCTCTCACCCTCACCATCCTTTCACCTTCACACACCCTCTCGCCTTCACCGTCCCCAGCCTTCACCCCAATCGCCTTCTCTGCCCCATCTTTTCCCCTGCCTTCTCTCCCCGCCTTCTCCTCCGCATTCTCCACCCTCGCCTTCTCTCCCACCCTCTCCGCCCACCTTCTCCAACCTCGCCTTCTCCACCCCGCCTTCTCACCCTGACTTCTGTCCCTCCTTCTCGATCCCATATTCTCCCTTTCGCCTTCTCCCCCGCCTTCTCCCCCACCTTCACTCTCGCGCCTTCTCTCCCTGCCTTTTCCCCCCGCCTTCTCCCGCTCGGCTTCACCCCCTCCTTCTCTCACCTCGCCCTCACTCCCTGCCTTCACACCCCACTTTCTCCACCACCTTTTCCCCCCGCCTTCACCCCCGCCTTCACACCTCAACTTCTCCTCCTCGCCTTCTCTCAACGCCTTATCCACCGCCTTCTCTCCCCCGCATTCTCCACCCTCGCCTTCCTTCCCCTTCACCTTCTCTCCCCTCGCCTTCTCTCCCCTTGCCTTCTCTCCACACACCTTCTTCACACCACCTTCTCTCCCCTCGCCTTCTCTCCCCTTGCCTTCTCTCCACACACCTTCTTCACCCCACTTTCTCTCCCCTCGCCTTCTCTCCCCTTGCCTTCTCCGCCCTCACCTTCTCTCCCCCACCTTCTCCCCGCCTTCTCTCCCCCGCATTCTCCACCCTCGCTTTCGCCCTCACCTTCACCCCTCTTCTTCTCTTCTCTGCATTCTCCACCCTCACCTTCTCCAAGTATCCTTCTCCCCCGCCTTCTCCCCGCTTTCTCCACCCTCGCCTTCTTCACCCTCGCCTTCTCCACCACCGCCTTCTCTGCCCTTGCATTCTCCACCCTCGCCATTTCCCCCACCTTCTCCAGCCTCGCCTTCACACCCCTCACCTTCTCCCCCTCCTTCTCCACCCTCGTCTTCTCACCCCGCCTTCTCCCCACCTTCTCCCCCTCGTCTTCTCTCCCCGCCTTCTCCACCTCATTCTCCCTGCCTTCTCAGCTCGCCTTCTCTCCCCGCCTTCTCCACGCTCGCCTTCGCTCCCCTCACCATCACTTCCCTCACCTTCCCCTCCCTCACCTTCAAACCCCTTGCCTTCACACCCCCCACCCTCACCATCTCGCCTTCACCCCCTCACTTTCACTCCGCTCACCTTCACCCTCCCTCGCCTTCACCTTCCCTCGCCTTCACCGCCCCTCACCCTCACCCGCTCGCCTTCACTGCCCCTCGCCTTCACCGCCCATTGCCTTCACACCCCCTTGCATTCACACCCACTTGCCTTCAACCTCCCTCGCATACAACCCCTCGCCCTCATCCCCCACGACATCATACCCCTCAACTTCACCCCGTCGCCTTCACCCCGTCACCTTCACTCTCCCCTTGCCTTCGCACCCCTCGCCTTCACCCCCTCCCCTTCTTCTCCACTCACCTTCAAACTCCTTGCCATCACCCCCTCACCCTCAACGCCCATTACAATTACACCCTCGCCCTCACCCCCCTCGCCTTCACCCCACCTTGCCTTCACCCACCCTCGCCTTAATCCCCCTCGCCTTCAACCCCCTTGCTTTCAGCCCCGTCGCCTTAACGCTCCCTTGCCTTTCCCCACTCGCCTTCGCACCTCTTGCCTTCAATTCTTCGCCTTCAGCCCACGCCTTCTCCCCCTTGACTTCTCTCCCCTCGCCTTCTCCCCTAAACCTCTCTGCCCTTGCCGTCTCTCCCCTCGCATTCTGTCACTCGCCTTCTCTCCCCTGCCTTCTCTCCCCCTAGTCTTCACCCTCCCCCACCTTCACCACCCTCGCCTTCTCCACCCTCGCCCTCACCACACTCTCGCCTTCACACACCCCCTCGCCTTCACCCTCACCCGCCTTCACCCCATCGCCTTCTCCCTCCCTTGCCTTCACCCCACTCGACTTTTCTCCCCTGCCTTCTCCCCGCCTTCTCTCCCCGCCTTCTGCTCCGCATTCTCCACCCTTGCCTTCTCTCCCACTCTCTCCACTCGCCTTCTCTCTCTGATTTCTCTTCCCGCCTTCTCCCCCATATTCTCCACCCTCACCTTCTCTCCCTGACTTCTCTTCCCACCTTCTCTCCCCCCTATTCTCCCTCTCGCCTTCTCTTCCGCCTTCACCCCCATCTTCTCTCTCCCTTGCCTTCACCCCACTCGCCTTCTCTCCCCTGTCTTCTCCCCAAACTTCTCTCCCCGCCTTTTCTCCCTGCATTCTCCATCCTTGCCTTCTCTGCCTCACTCTCCGCTCCGCATTCTCTCCCTGACTTCTCACTGTACCCCCTCCTCATCTCTCCCCTAGCCTTCACCCCCTCGCCTTCACCCCAATCGCTTTCACCCCTCTCGCCTTCACTGCCACTCTCCTTCACCCACCTCACCTTCACCCCCTCGCTTTCATGCCTTCCCCTTTACGCCCTCGCCTTCACCCCTCCACTTGCTCCTCTCCAGTTCACCCCCTCACCTCACACCCCCTCGCCTTAAACCCAATCATCTCTCCCCCGCAATCTCCACCCTCAACTTCACACCCCTCGTCTTCTCTCCTCTCGCTATCTCCCCCCTCGCCTTCACACCCCTTGACTTGTACCCCACTCCCCATCTCTCCCCTAGCCTTCACCCTCCTTGCCTTCACCCCACTCTCCTTCAACCACACTCGTCTTCTCCCCCTCGCCTTCTCTCCCCTCGCCTTCTCCCCATCGCCTTCACCATCCCTCCCCTTCACCCCACTTGCCGTCACCCCCTCATGTTCACCCCCACCTTCCCTCCCCTCGCAATCTCTCCCCTCGCCTTCACCCCCCGTGCCTTCACTCCCTTCTCCTTTCCCCCATCGTCTTCAACCCACCCCCCACTTTCGACCCTCGATTTCACTCCCTCACCTTCACCACCCTCGTCTTCACCTCAATCGCCTTCACCCCTCTTGCCTTCACTCCCCCTCTGCTTCATCCACCTCACCTTCACCACATTGCCTGCACCCATTCCCCTTCCCCCCCTCGCCTTCACCCCCTCCACTTTTCCCCTCCATTTCAAACCCCTCACCTTTACACACCCCTCGCCTTACCACCTCCTCACCTTCACCCCCTCACCTTCGCGCCCCCTCACCTTCACCCCAATCACCTTCACCCCTCTCACCTTCACTCCCACTCTCCTTCACCCACCACACCTTGACCCTCTCGCTTTCATGCCTTCCCCTTAACCCCCTCGCCTTCACCCCCTCCACCTGCCCCCTACATTTCACCCCCTCATCTCACACACCCCTCGCCTTAAACCCAATCGCCTTCACCCCTCTCGCCTTCACTCCCCCTCTCCTTCACTCACCTCACCTTCACACCCTCGCCTTCACCCATTCCCCTTTACCACCTCGCCTTCACCCCCTCCACTTCCCCCCCTCGATTTCATCCCCCTAAACTCCACACCCCCTCTCCTTAACACACCCTCGCCTTCACGCCCCTCTCCTTCACCCCCCTCACCTTCACTCCCCCTTGCTTTCTCCCCCACGCCTTCACACCACCCTTGACGTCGCACCCCCTCACCTTTACCCCCTCACCTTCACCCCCTCGCCTTCAGCCCCCTCGCCTTCATCCCCGCTCACCTTCAAACCCCCTCATTTTCACCCCCCCTTACCATCACCCTCTTGCATTCAGCCTCTTGCCTTCAACACCCTCACCTTCAGCCACTCTACTTCTCCCCCTCTCCTCTCTCCTCTTCCCATATTCCCCTCACCTTCACCATCTTCTTCACCCTCTCCTTCCTCCTCCCCTCCCCATCCTTCCCACTCTCCTTCCCCTTTCCTTCCCCTCTCTTTCTCCCCTATCCTTCCCCCTCTCCTTCCCGCTCTCCTTCCACAGCCATTCTTGCATTCCTCCTTGAACCCCCCCACTTCCCCGTTCTTTCCCCTTTCCTCAGCTCCAATCTACTCGCCCCTCTCATGCCCCATCCTCTCACTTTCTACTCCTCTCCTCCCCACTCTGCTCCCCATCTTCTCCTCTCTCGCCTCCCCCCACTCTCCTCCCCTTCACCTCCAGCTACTCTCTTTCCCTCCTCTCTTTTCCCCTCCTCCTTCAACCACCCCGTCTCCTTCCCCCCTCTTCTCCCCTTTCTCTTTCCCCTGCTTCCCCCTTTATATTCCCGCTCCCTCCTTTCCATCCTTCTCCTTCCCCCTCTCCATCACCCCTCGCCTTCCCACCTTCCTTCCCCTTACCCCTCTCCTACCACCTTCCTTCGCCCGCCTCTCATTCCACCCCTCATTGCCCATCGTTCCGGGCTCTCACCTTTCCCCCATCTCCTTCCCACTCTCTACTTACCTGCCCTCTATTCCCCCATCCCACATCCCCCTCCCCTTCCCCTTCGCCCACTCCTCCATTCCTTCTCTTTCTCCACCCCTCTGCTTCCCCACATCATGCCCCCCTTCACTCCTCCCCTCTGCTTCCCCACACTTCCCCCTTCCCCCGTCCTTTCACCCGTCTCCTTCCCCCTTCCTTCCCCACCTCTCCTCCATATGCCACCCCCCCCATAGGTATATGAAATGGTTGACTATGTGATAACAAGACCTGTGGGTGCAGGACGGAGCTAGGAGTTGGAGGAGTTCAGGCCCCAAAAATATGGAATGGATATGGAGTCCGGAGGGCAGCGGAATCCCCGCACGGAAAATGAAGTGTTCTTCCTTAAGCCATGTGCTGAGCTTCACTGGAGCACTGCAGTAAGGCTGAGACAGAAATTTTGGCCAAGGAACAGGGTGGGCTGTTCAAGGGGCAGGGGAGTGGAAGTTCCAGGTCTTCTTGAAGACAGAATTTGGATGTTCTGCAAAGTGGTCCCCCAGTACACACTTCGTTTCCCAAGATAGTGGAGACAATCGACCAAGCAGTGAATGTATTCGACGGGATTGTGTGAAGGGTAGAGAAAGTGTTACTGCTCCTGGAAGGTGTGTTTTGGCCCTTGGATACTGAGGAGGGAGGATGTGACTAGACAGGTGAGGAGAAACAAGAAGCAAAATGGAAGGGAAAACCAGGAAATATTATTTGAGACGTTGAAAATTATGAGGGCAACAAAGCCATCATGAAGACGCTTTACCTAAATGCTGGCAGATTCGGAAAAAGGTTAGAGAGTTACTGGCACAAATCATCACAAATGAATACGATTTAGGAGCCATTACAGAGATATGGTTACAGGATGGTCACAACTGGGAGGTAAATACCTCGGAAGGACAGGACAGGAGTGTCTAGAAGGTGGCGTCGCTCTGATATCAGGGCGATTTTGCGAAGTGTTATGGGTACTAGGAAGAATGAGAATGAATCCATATGGGTGTAAATTAGAAATTCTAAGAAAAAATGTTCTGCTAGGCCTAGTCTCTCGGCCACCAAATAATAACATCACCCGGGGGTGAGCCATAAACAAAGAAATAACTACAGGCGGTCAAAATGGGCCGGCTCTTATCATGCGGGATTTCAATCTACCATCTAGATTGGTCGGCCCAGCTCGGTCAGAGTAGCCTTGAGGAGGAATTCGTTTAGTGCATCCGCAATAGTTTCCTTATACAGTACGTAACGGAAGCAACGAGGGAGGAAGCTCTCCTCGATCTGGCCTTGTGTAATGAGGCAGGAATAATGAATGAGCTCATCGTTAGGGATCCCCTTGGAAGGGGTGATCCCAGTATGGTTGGATTTCGAATACAGATGGAGAGTGTGAAGTTAAAATCCAAACCCAGGCTCCTGTGCATGTACAGCGGGGACCACAATGAATGAAGAGGAAATGGCTAAAGTAAACGGGAATCAAACTGGAACAACTGGTGAGCAGTGGAGGACTTTCAAAAAAATGTTTCAACGGGCTCAGCAAAAGTATGTTCCAGTAAAGAGAAAGGACTGTAAGAAAGGGTGTAATTTGCCATGGGTGTCTCAGGAAATCAAGCAGGCGATCACATTGAAAGATGAGGCATACAAAGTGGTTAAAAACAGCATGAAACTGGAAGATTGAGAAAGCTTTAAAGGTCAAAAGAAAGCCACAAATAGATATAAAGAATCATAAGAAAGAACAGGAGAGAAAAGCAGTAGCACAGAATTAAAAGATAGATAGCAGAAGTTTCTATTAGAATTTTAAATAAAAAGAGTGGCTAAGGTTGATGTTGGTCCTTTAGAGGATGAGAAGGGGCATTTAGTTATGATATGTGATGAAATGGCCGAGGCATTGAAGATGCATTTTGTATCAGTCTACAAAGTGGAGGGCGGTAATAACATGCCAGTGATTGACAAAGAGACGAAGGTAGGTGAGGACATGGAAACAACCATTATTACAGAAACGCTAGTGTCGGGCAAGCTCATGGAGCTAAGGATTGACAAGTCTCCTGGCCCTACTGGAATGCATCCCAAGGTGGTAAAAGAGAAAGTGGGGGATAAAACTGGTGCACTGGCGGTAATTTTCCAAATTTGCTGGACTATTGGGCAGTTCCAGCAGATTGTAAAACAGTAAATGTGGCGCCACTGTTTGTAAAGGAAGGCAGACAAAAGATGGGGAGTTATGGATAAGTTAGCTAACGTCTGTAGTGGGGAAAATGCTTGAGTCTTTTATCAAGGAAGGCATCATGACAGAAATTGGACAGATGCAGCATGGGCTCATGTAGGGCATGAAATGCTATTACAAATCTTTTAGTATTCCATGAAGACATTATGAGCATGGTGGACAACGGGGACCCAGTGGATGTGGTGTACCTTGATTTCCAAAACAAAAGCCTTCAACAAGCTGTCGCATAAGAGGCTGATGCAAAATGTAAGGATGCATGGTGTCCGGGGTAGAATATTAGCACGGATCGAGGATTGGTTGAATTGTCTAACAATAGTCAAAGAGTGGGGATAAACGAGTGCTATTCCGGCTGACAATCAGTGACTTGTGATGTGCCTCAGGGATTGGTGTTGAGACTGCAATTATTTACAATTTATTTTGATGATTTGGAGTTGGGGACCACGTGTAGCATGTCAACGTTTACAGATGATAGGAAGATGAATGGCAGAGCAAAGTGTGCAGAAGTCTGTGAAACTTTGTAGAGGAATATGGATATATTGAGTGAGTGGGCAAAGTTCTGGCAGATGGAATACAATGTTAGGAAATAGGAAGGCATATGTTTTGGTGGTAGTAAACGTAAAAAAGGTTTATCACTTGTTTTGATAAAAAGTTGCGGCATGCTGTTATGCAGAGGACTTGGGTGTCCTTGTGCATGAATCACAGAAGGTTGGTCTGCAGGTACAACAAATCAATCGGGAAGGCAAATGGAATGTTATCCTTCATTGCTAAAGTGATTGAGTTTCAGAGCAGGGAGATTATCTTTCAGCTGCACACGGTGGTGTTAGGCTATCCCTGGATGTCTGTGTGCAGTATCTTTATTTGAGAAAGATGTACTGGCACTGGATGGGTTGCAGAGGTGGTTCACTAGGTTGATTCCGGAGTTGAGAGGGTTGGCTTATTAGGAGAGACTGAGTAGATTGGGATGATATTCATTGGAATTGAGAAGAATGAAGGGAGATCTTATAGAAACATATAACATTTTGTATGGTTCAGATAAGATAGAAGTAGAAATGATGTTTCCATGAGCGGGCGAAACTTGGACAAGAGGGCGTAGCCTCAAGGTTAGAGGGAGCAGATTCAGCACTGAATTGAGAAGGAACTTTTTCACCCAAAGTATTGTTAATCTCTGGAATTTTCGCCCAGTGAAGTAGTTAACACTACTTCAGTAAATGTTTTTAAAGCTAAGATTTTCTTTAACATTAAATGAAGAAAGGTATACAGTGAGAGGACGGGTAAGTGGATCTTAATCCATCTGCCATGAGCTTATTGAATGGTGGAGGAGGCTCGAAGGGCTAGGTGGACTACCCATGCTCCTGGTTCTGATCTGCTGTGTATGTATGGATGGGTCACATCTTCAGTAATTGCAGGGCAAGATTCCATGGGGCTGTGGGGGGAGGTGTTGAGAGTGAAGGCAGAATGCACCAGTGTTTCCCAGAGGGAATGGTCCCTGCGGAACTGTTGGAATTAAAAAAAAAGTTTCAATGTTCATTTGAAGCACCACCACGCATAAGGCTACAGACCAAGTCCTGGAAAATGGGATGATAGTGGATAGAGGGTTGATGCGTGACATTGGCGAGATGGGCCAAAAAATCTCCTTCCGTGCTGTAAAAGTCCCAGTCTCTATGAGAAACTAACTGCACCAGCCATATTAACATTGTGGTCACAACAGCGGGTCAGAGTCCGTGATCTCTACTGCAAGGAATACGCTTCTTTATTCCCTGAAGCCTATCTGACATGTAGCCTGCCATTACACGCCGCCTGTTGTTCGTGAGTAGCAGCCTCCATTAACAGCTATTTACTCTCCAAGCCAGATCATGATCCACTCAATTGTACAACTATTCTTCTCTTTCTTTGGGTGTTTTGCCCACCTATTCATTACTCCTTTATAAGACAGAAGTAAGAAACATACAGGGATACTCCCTGCATGCCTGGATGAGTGGAGTGTTGGGAAAGCATGGCGCAAGGTAAACACAGCAGATGAGGCAGCATCCGAGTAGCAATAGACATTTCAATTATGACCTTCTTGAGGACTCCTGAGTGCAATTCCAACAATATGGCAAAACTCAACATTATTCAGAACAGGACAGCCGAATTGATCAGAACCACGATACTGACACAGCATCGACAAAGATCCACTTCCTTCACCTGCAAACACTCAGACAGGCAGTCTGCATTATCCACAAGATGCACTGCAGAAATTCACCAAAGCTCCTGGAACAGTACCTTTCAAACTCACAACCACTTCCATCTAAAAAAGAAAGGTTAGCAGGTAGATAGGAAAACCCTACAAACTACTTACCATCCTGATCTGGAAATATTTTGCCATTCCTTCAGTGTCACTGGGTCAAACCTCTGGATTTCCCTTCTTTATGTTTTGGGTCTACCAATAGTAAATGGACAGCAGTTGTTCAAAAGGTAGCCCATCGTCACCTTGTCCAGTAAATTTAGCAATGGGCAATAAATGCTGACCTCGTCTGGAATATCCACACCCGACGAAGAATGAAAATTTCTGCTTTGGTGTTTTTAAAAGTTCTCTCTTACTGGGCTATTTCTGTTTTAATTTCAGAAATATTAAAGATGAGGATTTGCAGTTAGAAAACTGAAATGAAGCATCAGATCAGAATCTGATGAAGTTGCTCTGTTTGATGTCGCCTGAATCTCATCGATCTTTGAGAATGAAATGAGTAAGCAACATTCACATTTGAGTGAATCCATTCACTTGGTCTGTCTGTAAGCGGGACTTCCGCCAATCATCTGGCTTTTCAAAATATAAATGGAGGGACACTGGAGAAAAACCGGAATTGTGGTGATTAAGGAAAGGATTCAATTTCTCGTCTGCTCTGAAAATTCATCAGTGCAGCCACACTGGGAAAAAAAAACTTTTCAACTGTTCGGAGTGTGGGAAAGGATTTGTTCAGTTATCGGACCTGCTGATACACCAGAGGGTGCACACTGAGGAGAGACCATTTAATTGTCCAGAGTGCGCCAAATGCTATAAAAATTCTCAGAAGCTGATGCACCATCAAAACGTTCAGACTGATGAGAAACAATTCAAGTTTTCTCAAAGTGGGAGTGGGATCAGGCCACACACTTATCCCTCTCCATCACGAGAGTAAAAATCACCGAATTATGGTCACTATCCCCAAAGTGCTCACCTTCCTCTAATTCTAACACCTGGCCTGGTTCGTTACCCAGAACCAAATCCAGTATGGCCTCACCTCTTGTTGGCCTGTCTACATATTGTGTCAGGAAACTCTCCTGCACACATTGAACAAACACTGACCCATCTAACGAACTTGAGCTATAGCTTTCCCAATCAGTATCAGGAAAGTTAAAGTCCCCCATAACAACCACCCTATTACTGTCATTCATCTCCTGAATCACCTTCCCTATCCTTTCTTCAATGATTCTCGGACTATTAGGAGCCCTGTAAAAGACTCCTAACAGGGTGACCTCACCTTTCCTATTCCAAACCTCAGCCCAAACTACCTCAGATGGCAAGTCCTCATCCATCGTCCTTTCCACCACTGTAATACTATCTTTGACAAGCAATGCCACACCTCCCCCTCTGTTACCCCCACCTCTGACCCTACTAAAACATTTAAATCCTGGAACCTGCAACAGCCAATCCTGTCCCTGTTCTAGCCATGTCTCCGTAATAGCCACAACATCGAAGTCCCAGGTACCAACCCACGCTGCAAGTTCACCTACCTTATTTCGTATACTTCTTGCATTGAAGTATACACACTTCAAGCCACTTTCCTGTTTACAGGCACCCTCCTTGGAAATTGAGGCCATGTTCATAACCTCCCTACACTCCAGGCCCTGCACCCTGAAGCTACAATCTGGGTTCCCATGCCCCTGCAGAGTTAGTTTAAACCCCCCCCCCCCCCCCCCCCCAAGAGCACTAGCAAACCTCCCCCCAAGGATACTGGTGCCCCTCAGGTTCAGGTGTAGACCATCCTGTTTATAGAGGTCCCACCGCCCCCAGAAAGAACCCCAGTTATCCAAAAACCGGAATCCGTCCCTCCTGCACCATCCCTGTAGCCACGCATTTAAGTGTTCTCTTTCCCTATTCCTCGAATCTCTATCACGTGGCACGGGTAACAAACCAGAGACAACAACTCTGTTCGGTCTAACTCTGAGCTTCCAACCTAGCTCCCTGAAAGCCTGTCGAACATCCTTGGCACTCCTCCTACCTATGTCGTTGGTGCCAATATGGACCACGACTTCGGGCTGCTCCCCCTCCCCCTCCAGGACCCGGAAAACACGATCAGAGACATCACGTACCCTTGCACCTGGGAGGCAACATACCAAACGTGAGTCTCTCTCGTTCCCACAAAACCGCCTATCTGTGCCCCAACTATCGAGTCCCCAATTACTACTGCTCTGCTCTTCTTCACCCTTCCCTTCTGAGTAACGGGGACAGGCTCCGTGCCAGAGACCTGAG
Organism: Chiloscyllium plagiosum; assembly: GCF_037043375.1. Classification (NCBI taxonomy): domain Eukaryota; kingdom Metazoa; phylum Chordata; class Chondrichthyes; order Orectolobiformes; family Hemiscylliidae; genus Chiloscyllium; species Chiloscyllium plagiosum. The sequence continues at coordinate 41,793,190 of NW_028270178.1, forward strand.
GCCCGTTACTTACCCCTGGTAAGTCATCCCCCCCACAAGTATCCAAAACGGTATACTTGTTCTTGAGAGGAACGGCCGCAGGGGGTCCCTGCACTGGCTGCTTCCTCCCAGTCCCCCTCACTGTCACCCATCAATTTGCCATCTTTGGAGTTACTACTTCCCTATAACTCTGATCTATGACCCCCTCTGCCTCCCGAATGATCCGAAGTTCATCCAACTCCAGCTGCAGTTCCCTAACACAGTCTTGGAGGAGCTGGAGATGGGTGCACTTCCTGCAAGTGTAATCGGCAGGGACGTCGATGGCATCCCTCACCTCATACATGTTGCAGGAGGAACGTTGCACTGCCTTCACTGCCATCCCTCTAAAGCTAACTTTTATTTAAAAAAAAAACTGGTAGCACATGGCTTCTTGAGTATTCTATCCATCTTTCCAGAAATCTTCAGTTACAATCAACCTGAACTGCCACACCTCCCTGTTCATCACCTTATCTCAAGGCTCTTCCGTTGTCTGCATTGGTCACTCCAGAATTAGACTTCCCAAATGCAAAACCCCACATTTGTCTGGATTGAACTCCATCTGCCCCTTCTCTGCCCAACTCTCCAGTCTATCTATGTTCTCCTGCATTTTTTGACAATCCCATGTCCTGCCTGCTACTTCCAATATCTTCGTGTAATCTGCAAACTTGCTGATCACACCAACAGTGTCCACTTCCGGATCATTTATTTATACCACAAACAAGAGTGGTCCCAGCTCTGATCTCTGTGGAACACCACTGGTCACTTTTCTCCAATTTGAGAAACACCGTTCAACTACTACTCTCTGTCTCCTCTTGCTCAACCAGTTTTTTTATCCACCCAGCTAAAACACCCTACACAACATGTGACTTCATTTACTCCATTAGATAAATCATAGAGAACCCTTATAAAACGTCTTACTGAAGTTCACGTACTTGACAGCTACAGTGCTTCCTTCATCGATCAACATGGTCACTAATAGAACATAGAACATAGAAGAATACAGCGCAGAGCCCTTTGGCCCTCGATGTTGCGCCGATCCAAGCCCACCTAACCGACACTAGCCCACTATCCTCCGTATGCCTATCCAATGCCCGCTTAAATGCCCGTGAAGAGGTACAGTCCACCACTGCTACTGGCAGGGCATTCCATGAACTCACGATTCGCTGAGTAAAGAACCTACCCCTAACATCTGTCCAATACCTACCACCCCTTAAATTAAAACTATGCCCCCTCGTAATAGCTGACTCCATACGTGGAAAAAGGTTCTCACGGTCAACCCTATCTAAACCCCTAATCATCTTGTACACCTCTATCAAGTCACCGCTAAACCTCCTTTTCTTCAATGAAAACAACGCCAAGTGCCTCAACCTTTCCTCAAACGATCTTCCTACCATATCAGGCAACATCCTGGTAAACGTCCTCTGCACCCGTTCCAGTGCCTCCACATCCTTCCTATAGTATGGAGACCAAAACTGCACACAATATTCCAGATGCGGCCGCACCAGAGTCTTATACAACTGCAACATGATCTCAGGGCTCCGGAACTCAATTCCTCTACCAATAAATGCCAGTACGCCATATGCCTTCTTCACCGCACTATTTACCTGGGTGGCAACTTTCAATGATCTGTGCAAATGGACACCAAGATCCCTCTGCTCAACCACACTACCAAGTATCCGACCATTAGCCCAGTACCCCGTTTTTTTTGTTACTCTTACCAAAGTGAATCACCTCACACTTAGCTACATTGAACTCCATTTGCCACCTTTCTGCCCTGTTCTGAAGCTTATCTATGTCCCGCTGTAACCTGACACATCCTTCCTCACTGTCAACAACTCCTCCGACTTTCGAATCATCCGCAAACTTGCTCACCCAACCTTCTAGCCCCTCCTGCAGGTCATTTATAAAAATGACAAAAAGCAATGGTCCCAAAGCCGATCCTTGTGGAACACCGCTAGTAACTGAACTCCAAGATGAAGCTTTACCATCAACTACTACCCTCTGTCTTCTTCCAGCCAGCCAATTCCTAATCCAAACCTCCAACTCACCCTCAATGCCATACCTCCGTATTCTTTGAAGTAGCCTACCATGTGAAAACTTATAAAACGCCTTACTAAAATCCATATACACCACATCTACCGCTTTCCCCTCATCCATCTCCTTAGTCACCTTCTCAAAGAATTCAATAAGGTTTGTGAGGCACAACCTGCCCTTCACAAAACCATGCTGGCTATCCTTGATCACATTATTCAGATCCAGATGTTCATAAATCCTATCACTTACAATTCTCTCTAAGATTTTACCCACAACAGAAGTGAGACTCACCGGCCTATAGTTACTAGGGTTATCCCTACCCCCCTTCTTGAACAAGGGAACCACATTTGCTAGCCTCCAGTCTTCTGGCACTACTCCTGTAGACAACGAGGACATAAAAGTCAAGGCCAATGGCTCTGCAATCTCCTCCCTTGCTTCCCAGAGAATCCTAGGATAAATGCCATCAGGCCCAGGGGACTTATCTATTTTCACCCTTTCCAGAATTTCCAACACCTCTTCCCTACATACCTCAAAGCCATTCATTCTACTTAATTGTGACTCTTCTCCTGCGCGCTTTTATAGGGAAGAAACCTACCCGGCTGCCCCTTTGGTCTTCGTCACTTCCCCCTGCTGCTCCCGCTCTTTCTGTGAAGAGAAAAGAAAAAAACACCGCTGCCCGCTACCGGTAAGTAATTTTAAAACAAACTGTCTCACCTTAGCTGTCGCCTTCCGGGTTCCTTTAAACTCTGTTGCTGCTCGCACTCAAAATGCTTCCTCAAAGAACTCTATTAAGTTCCTAAAGTACGATCTCACCCACACAAAACCATTTTGCCTATCATTGATAAGCCCATTATTTTCAAAGTATAAATAGATTTTATCACTCAGTACGTTCTCCAGCAACGTGCCCACCACTGACGTCAGGCTCACTGGTCTGTAGTTGCCAAGAATATATCTACAACATATCTTGTACAGGGGGAAAACGTGAGCAACCCTCCTGTCCTCCGGCCCCTCACCTGTGTTGAAGGATGGTTGCAAAATATCTGTCAGGGCCCCAGCTATTTTTTCTCTCGTCTCCCTCAGCAACCTGGTATAGATCCTAGGTAAAAACAAATAGATAAAAGCAATGACTGCAGATGCTAGTACTCTTTGATACCTTCCACCACCCACCTCTCTGACCTATCACCTCCATCCCCACCCCTATTCACCTATTGTATTCTATGATACTTTCCCAGCACCCCAACCCCTTCTCATTTATCTCTCCACTGCAGGCACTCCGTCTCTATTCCTGATGAAGGGCTTTTGCCCTAAACACCGGTTTTCCTGTTCCTCGGATGCTGCCTGTCGTGCTGTGATTTTCCAACCCTTCTCTAATCTAGACTCTGGGATAACTCCAAACCGGTCCTGGGGATTTGTCCCTAAGGGGTGACATTATAACCTCTAGCCTACCCAACACATCTTCCTTACGTATGTCAACGTGATCCAGTCTAATCAAACGTCTTTCTCTGATCTCAACATTCATCATGACTCTCTCCTCAGTGAACACTGATGCAAGTGTAATCATAAAGAGTCTGACTCATTTTCTCAGGTTCGACAAACAGCCTTCCTTCATTATCCTTCAGTGGACAATTCCTTTCTCTCGTTACACGCTTACTGCTTATATAATAATAAAAGGCCTTGTGATTTTCCTTAATGCTGCTCGGTAAAGCTACGTCATGCCCCCTTTTCGCCCGCTTGATTCCTCGTTTAAGATTGGTCCTACTCTTCCGATATTCCTTCAGGGCTCATTCTGTTCTTCGCTGTCTGGATCATATGTACGCTTCCCTTTCCCTCTTGTATCGTCATACGATTTCTCCTGTCATCCTTTCCTGTACTTTGCTTTCAACGGGGCATGCCTATACTGCGCTATCTTTAACCTATCTTTCAAAGCCTGTTCGATCATGGTTGACATGTTCCTCAACACAATTCTCCTGCGTTTTCACTTCATCCTTGATCCTGTTATGAATCAAAATTTAACTATCTTAAAGACAGATTTGTCTCTATATCTCTGTATGCCGGCATATGTGTGTGTGTGTGTGTGTGTGTGTGTGTGTTTCTGCATAATTGAAAGAGACAGAGAGGGGTCGAGGAGACATGTTTTTTTCCGACTGGACGCCTGACTCCATCGATGTTCCAGTACGTTTTCTGCTGAATCATCTTTTGTTGTGACTCCAATCAATACTTTTGGCTGTGCTCTTAGACATCCCCGGCCTAACATGTGTAATTCAATACTGAAAAGTCTTCCTGCTCCATTAGTTCGCAATTCTAAAATCATTTTAGTCATCTTGTGCACATATATAATGAATCATCTTTGTGGGATTTGAACCGAAAGTGTTCAGCCCAGAGTTAGGGAGGGATTACCAACACTCGGGAATGTACTTAAAACTGCTACATTTTTCTCGTGTATGTTTATTCATCAGCTTGTGCGAACACACTGTAACACACTTGTGTGATAGACAAGACATCAATCGGGCCGTCTGCTCCAAAGCGATGGGTACTCCCAGAAAGGTTCATGGACTGGAATCAAATTCAGAATTCTGCTCAAATGCAGAGGCACTGCCCACAACAGAATATTTAAAACATGTCGAGATGTTGGGTCACACTTTAAATGCTAGTTTTCAGTTCTGTATGGATACATTAAAAGCAGGTAAACATTACAGAATTACACGGTTCAAACAATTACATTGTGTAAAGATGCAATCTGTTTGCCTCAACTGTAGGACATTGAATGTATATGCTCTGTTATCGAGATATATTGTTAACGTCTTTAATTGCTTGCTTATGATGGCCAGCTTTAATCGCTATATTGGGGAAAGAAATCCTGCAGACACACTCTGCGTTATGAAGGATCTGGAATAGATATTATTACTGAACAACAGATGCAAATAGAGAGAATAATTTCTGGCTCCAAACACCAATCACTATTTCCCTCCACGAACGTGTGACTTCCCTCTTCCTAAAATCATTTAATGATACAAAACGGCTGATGGCTTTCCAGCCTCTCCTCCCTGGTAACATCACTAATTGGGCTGAGGAGTGGCAGATAGAGTTGAATTTCGATAAATGGTAGGTCTTGCAGTTTCGTAAAACAAACAAGGGGAGGATCTATAAACTTACATATCGGATAATGTTTTGAAAAGAGAGTCCAAGGGATTCAGGTATAATTCTTTAGAGTTTGCATCACTTGTAGACAGCTTGTTTACGAAGGCGTTTGACTTGCTTCCCTTCATTGCTCATACCTTTCAGTACAGGGGTTGAGACATTATGTTCAGGTTGTACAGAACATTCGCGAGGCCTTTTCTGGAGTACTGTGTGCAGTTCTAGTCGCCCTATGACATTGAGCATATTATTAAGCTGGGAAGATTTCAGATGATATTTAGCCGGGTTTTGCCAGGAATGGAGTGTTTGAGTTATAAGGACATAGTAGATAGGCTGGGACATTTCCGACTCGTGAATCAGAGTTTAGAAGGGCCCTTATCGAGGTTTATGAATCAATGAGGACTATAAACAACGCTAAAGGGTAGAGATCCTTACCCTAGAGTGTGGGAATTCAAATCTAATGAGTTAGTTTTTAATGAAAGGGAAAGGTTATACAAAAGCAATAGAGCTACACAACAGAGAAACAGACCCTTGAGTAAAACTCGTCCATGCTGACCAGATATCGTATATTCCTATCGTCCCATTTGCCAACACTTGGCCCATATCTATCTAAAACCTTATTTTCATTTACCCATCTCGATGTCTTTTAAATGGTGTAATTGCAGCATCCTTTAGGACTTCTCTTGGCAGCTCCTTACAGACGCACCACAGTCTATGTGAAAAGGTCGTACCTTAGATCCCTTCTAAATCTATCCCCTTTCACCTGAGCAGAATGACCTCCAGACTTGGGCTGCGCTACTCTGGGGAAAAGAGCCTGTGTATTCTGTCTATTAATGCTCATCATTATTTTGGAAACATCTATAAGGTCACCTCTTATCCTCCGACACTGCAGGGAAAACAGCCCTCGTCTATTCAGCCTCTCCCTTTAGCTCAATTTCTACAATCCTGACAACATTCAACTTTTAAAATACCTTTCTTAAAGTAGGGACACCAGAATTGCACATAGTATTTCAAAAGTGGCCGAACTAATATCTTATAGCTCCGCAATATGAACTCCCAACTCCGAGATTCAATGCCCTGACTTATAAACTCAAAGACATTCGTCATTATGCCGGCTACCTGGCAATCCACTTTCAAGGGACTTTGAATCTCTACTCCAAGATCTCTTTGAACAGCAACATTCCCCAGTGCCTTACCCTTGCCTAAGTCCTGCACTGATTGTCCTTTCAAAAATGCAGCATCTCACATTTGTGTAAATTAAACTAAATTTGCCACTGTCTGGCCCATTGCCCCATCTGATCAATATGCTGTTGTATTCTGAGATAACTTTCTTCACTGTCCACGAAACCTTCAATTTTGGTACCTTCTGTCAACTTATTATCCATACGTCCCATGTTTACATCAGAATAGTTGTAAGAACAAAAAGCGGTGGAACCAGCACCGTCCCTTGCAGCACACCACTGTTCACAGTTCTCGAGTCTAAAAGGAAACGCTCCACCACCACCCTCTGTCTTCTGCCTTCAAAATAGTTCTGAATCCAAATGGCTAGATGTCTTTGAATTCCATGACATCTAACCTTGCTAACCAGTCTACGTGAGGCACCTTCTCGAACACCTTCTAAAGTCCATGTAGATCGCAGCCACTGTCGAGCTGTCATCACTGTTGTGCGTTACGTTTTCAAAAAATGCAATCAGGTTTGTGAGATACTATTTTCAATACACAAAGCAATACTCACTATCCCTAACCAGTCCTTGCCTTTCCAAATACGTGTAAAACCTGTCATTCCGCATTCATTGCAACAACGTGCACAGCCCTAATTTCAGGCTGACCGGTCCAATGTTCCCTCGCTGTTCCTTGAAACCTTCTTCAATAATGGCACCACATTACCGACCTCATGCCTTCCATTATATGGTAGATTATATGGTAGATGAGAATTAATGCAGAGCAGTGTCCCTCATGCCCCACCATTTTCCATTGATGATGTAAAAAAATTATCTCAGCTCGGGACCCAGCATTATTTTACTCGCTTCCCAGTTATTTTCTCAGGTCCGCATGATCAATACCCAGGAGATGCATTTGTTTTACACTGCATGTGATTCGTATATGGAATGAACATCCTGAGCAAGCAATGGGTGTGGGTAAACTTACAAAGTATAGAAGACATTTGATTAAGTTCAAGAACAAGAAAAGGTTTGGACAAATATGGAGCAAAGGCACGCTGTTCGGGCTGGTTTAGTTTGGGACTATGGTCAGCATTGACTACAAAGGCCGATAGGTCTGTTTCCAAACCCGCTGTATCACTTCTTGACTCAATGTGTGTTTGTGTGCCCAATTACGTAGCTGCACATTTCTCTCCGCATTTGTTTATTTCTATGTGCCTATCATCGTCTTTTTGTGCCCGTCTGTGTATATCTACCTCTGTTCATGTTATGTGTAGTCCTACATTACTGTTTGTATGAATGTTTTTATCTCTGTTTCTGCATCTCTGTGCTATCGGAACTCTTTTGTTTTGGGGCTGAGTCTTTGAAATGGGAGTCAAAGCCTTGAACTCTACATCTGAATCTTCCTGACAGTCTTTTGTTTAAAGTGATTCACTGTCTGGTTAAGGGCTTTTCAATCGTTTCTCAGATGTAAGATTATTCGCAAGAGTAAGTCATAAAACATTACAATTTCTAAAAAGTACAACCAAATTAATCCTATCTCCATTCAAAATGGTTCACTCAGAGTCGTTTGGATTTAGTTGCAATGGAAATAATCTTTAAGTTATACACTGTGTGTCAGGAATACTGCCCAATGACACATCATTCCACGTTGTACAGGGTGCACAATCATCTCTCGGCACAAATATTTTCCACACTGAGGGCCTCAGTACAATGGCATTCCTCTCCACGCCAATCTCATGGATGTATGTATGTGTGTGTAAGAATGTGTGTGTCTAAGCGTGTGTGCGTTTGTGTTTGCATGCATGTGTGTGTAAGTGTGCGTGTGTGTTTGTGTGTATGTGTGCACGTGTGTGTGTTGATGGTCCCATCAGTTTCAATGTTGCTGTGAACTGTTGTTATCCCTCTTTCCTTCCCAGACTGAATCGCTGATGGTTTTCACCCTACGCTTTACAGTGGTGTTGGAGATACGAGCAGAGATTGACAAAAACAGACATCTCAGCAGGTCTGGCAACATTTGTTCAGAGAAATGAAAGGTAACATTACCCGTCGAGTGACCCTTCCTCAGAACCCATGTCGGGGGATATTACATCACGTTAAATATCACTGAGACTGCGAGACCAGCCGAAGGCAGATGCACACAGAGACACACAGGTACTCAAATAGGAATACAAACACAGAGGCACACACTAAGACACTGACACAGACATGGAGCCTTTGTCAGTGTTTACCTTACTACATGATCAGCTTGTCCATGATTTCACTCAGTCTGTCCGTTATGTGTCATGATTGCAGTCTGTGCTGAACGAGTGTATCAGTGTTGCACTTGCTTACTTCAGTGAGTGTGTCAGTATTTAAGTTTGGCGTGTGACTCTGGTACAATTTCAATATGTGCAGATACGAAATCCAGAAGAATTCGAAAGACTGTGGAGGACAATGTAGAACCATAACAAGACAGTGAAAATTGGTGTGGTTCAATTATATGGTAGATGAGAATTAATGCAGAGCAGTGTGAGGTGATGCACTTTGGAAGGAAGAACATTGAAAGAGAATATAACACAGGCTGTACAGTTACAAAGGGAATGTAGAAGCAGAGGTCCAGAGGTGTACATGAGCACAGATAATTGAAGATGTTGGGACAAGCCGGAGGAGCAGAAAGTATCACAGATCAGCTTCAGTTTCTGAGCTGTTTACAGGAGAATATTTCAGAGGGAGTCTCCGTGCGCCCTCCTGGGATGTGGAAAAGACATTGTGTTGTGAGCCCACCCTCTGGCCCACCGAGACCGTGCAGACTCCATTTATACCAGCTCGGCACAAAATGGAGATGGCATCTGGGTAACGGCTTCTAACTTGTGCCGGGTGTAAACGGAACTGAAAATAGCTTTAAAGTTAGAATTGCCCTTTACTGAACATTGCTCCTTACTCGGTTAGTAGGACGTGAAAGTCTCAGAATCTCCACGAGTCGTGCTGGTCCTCTCTGGCTCGAACCAGTTTCCTCCCTGCATGACGCGGGGAGGGACCGTGAGAGAACGATAATCAGGCACTCCAGCGCCCCGCTTGGCCCTTTCTGTCCGATTCCAGGCTGTTCTTCCTGGAGTGGGAGAAAGGGAGGGAGGGCCTGAGGGTGACAGTGGGCGTCCTTGCTGTCCGTGTTGGTGTAGGTTAGGAGAGGGGAATGTGTGTGTGGTGTCCGGAGTGTGTTAGCCCACAGTGTCGTAACCAAAGTAGAATTAGTGTGGGGAGTACAGTAAGGAGTGGGGGACGGGAGGTGGGGGAGAGAGAGAGAGAGAGAGAGTAGGTGCTGCACAAAGTCATGAGAGTTGTGGAGCATGATGCTTTTTAGGGGATAGATGCTATAACAGATACATAGTGAGTGTGAGGGGCAGAGACAGTATGGCTACACTTACCCTGAAAGGCCGGGGAAGGTTATTGATGTTTATACTGTATTGCTGGACATATCACCAGACTGTCGCTGCTGCACTGGTTTTGTTTTATGGCCCCTTCTGGGCAGAGAGTGGTCCTCCTCTGTACTTACCGATTGACCAGGAGCTCCGCGCCCTGGTCTACAAATTGTGGTGTAATTTGCTCCTATCTGCCATGTTTGGGGCACACTGTGTAGACTCAACTCCAAAACTGAGAAAGCTCAACTGTGTTCTGATTAACCATTTAAAGATGGCAACAGTGCCAGGGATCACGAAATATTCAAAGGCATCCAGGCGATGATTAGTTCCTCCTGCCATGATAGGCGGGTGAGTCCTACTGGCCGTGAATGAGAGGGATACCATGGGAATTGTTATTTAATAAGGTGAGTTTGATAGGACTGCAGCAGGAAACTATCGTTCCCATGCAGGCGATCCCTGTCTCACACTCAACGAAAATGTCACTGGGACAAATTATTCATTTATTCAGCCCAATGAGTCAAAGACTCCGCTGATCCCACGTCTAGTTACAAAGCCGCAGAAAACAATACTTACTCAAAGTTCTCCAACATCTGAACCTACACTAATATCCCATTCACACAAAATTCATGGGATTACCGGTTCATGTTGCAGAATGCTATTGAACTATCATCATTTAAACATTCTGAAACCTGTCACCAAATCCTTCCATGACACTGTCTCTCAATCTCCCCTCTCTGTCCATGTGGAAAACCCTTCCCATCTGTTGATATTTAAACTCATAGCCCCGGCATTTCTCTCACAGCCACAGCATCTCTTGCCCTGACACAATGAAAATTATGGAGATGTAAATATGTTTAGCTGCACATTCTGTCACTTCCAGCATGGGCAGCAAGTTCCCCCACGCTGGGCAGCGATCTAACACAGTGTTACTGAGCAATGTACAGACCTACGTCGATGCAAGGTGGCGCCGGATATTGTCGACTCCTTGCGAGCTCCTGCGCACAGATCTACGTTTCCTGATCTGTCTGCATTGCTGGCAAGACAAAGCTTTTCACTGTGCTTTGGTACACCTAACAGTAACATCAAGTCAATTCATCATGCTGGTCAGATACTTAGACCGGTGTTTTCGATCAATGCAATGCTGAGATCTGCATAGCTTTCCACTCGAGAGAGAATGCAGGTTGTATGAACAGTTCACGAGCGTGGTCTGCACAGTGGTCCATGCTGAACACCAATATCATTCTGGGTTTATTGTGTCCTGGCCTGTTCTGTGAGTTGCATTATGACATGTGATGTATCTAATCAGTTCAACTGAACTGGCAATGCTTTTACTTTTTGTTCACATTCTTGTGATTGGACCCTTCAAATTGTGACTCCTCATTCAGTCCCGTTATCCAATCCACCGCTATAGTTCGGCAACTTGTTGATCCATTAAGTAATTGTCCAGTATTGATGTAAATAATGGTCCTATACATTTCCCTGGTGTTTGGCGTTGCTCATCCTGGGGAATCGGAATCGATGCTGATAAACTTTTGTTAGGTTATTCCTTAGCCTCACCACTACAGATAATATAGCCTCAGCCTACTTAAACTCTCCTTGTCGCGTAACCCCACCTCCCGCCACAACCGCCAAAACCAGTAAAATGCTTGTAAACCATTTCTGTCCCCTTTCAAGTTCGACAACATCCGTCCTATAGCAATGAGATCATAATTAAAGGCAGCATTAAAATGTGGAGGAACCAATGTCCTGTCCAGCTGCAACATGTCATCCAAACGTTTCTTCTCAAAGCAGCAACCGAAAAAAGCAAGTGTAAACCTGTTACATCCGTGATTACTTGTGGCAGCAGTTTCGTGGAACTGTGGACTTGCACCACAAGGTGACATGCTGGCTCAGTGGTTAGCAGTGCTGCCACAGAGCACCAGGAATCTGGGTTCATCCCACCCTTAGAAGACTCTCGGAGTGTAGTTTGCACATTCTCCCTGTGTCCGTCTGGTATTCTGCTGGATGGTCCATAGAACCTACAACAGTCCAAAGTTGTGCATGTTCGGTGGATTACCATCCTAAATTGCCCATACTTTCTCGGGATATGCAGACTTTCTCAATTAGACATGAGAAATGCAGAATCACAGGGATAGGGTAGGGACGTGTTTGGTGGGATTCTCCTGGAGTGAACTCGATGGGCTGAATGGCCTGTTTCCACACTGTGGTGATTCTATAATTTCGATGAATGCCTGTTTGCTGAGGAACACACCTTAAAACCCTACCATTAAATCTTGCCCACATTTGTCTCCCCAAAATTCAACATTTATCTAAATTAATTCCATCTGCCAATCCTCAGCCCTTCTATTCATGGTCCCGTTGTACACTAAGATAACCTTCTTCCCCGTTGATTACTCATCAATTTTGAAATTACCTACAAAATTACTAACTATACGTTGAATTTTCAAACCGAAATTATTTATATAAATGACAGAAAACAGTAGACCCAAATCGAACCATATGGCACACCACTAGTCGCAGTCCTCTACTCCGAATAAATAAACATCCAAAACAACTTTCTAGCACCTACCTTCAAGCTTAATTTGTACCCAAATGCCTAGCTCTCTCTGGATTCCAGGCGATGTAACCTTGGTAAACAGCGTACCATGTAGAAAATTTCCGAGCACCTTCCTGAATTCAATCACTGTTTTGACTTCATCAATCGTCTTCGGGATTTTTTCGAAAAGCTCAATCAGGTTAGTGAGACAGGATTTCCCACGTACCAATCCTTTTCAGTCCTTGCCTTTGCAAATGCATATGACTACTGTCCCTCAGACTCTCCTCCAACAACTGCATCACCATTTCCATCAAGCTCATCAGTTGATAGTTTCCAGGTTTTTTTCCTATGTTCTGAAGTAATGGCATTGCATTAGCCACTATCCAGACTTTTAGCATCTCACCACTGGCAATCGATGACACTATCAGCAAACGTTTAGCAATCATTTCTCTTGCTCCCCATTAAGTTCTGGATACAGGGATTTATTCACTTTTAAAATGTTCAGCACTTCTCCTTGTAACATTGAAACGTCTCAAAATATAACTTAATGTTTCTCCAAGTTCTCTTACTTGTGTAGTCGCCTCCACAGTAAATACTGAGGGAAATATTTGTCTTGTATATCACATATTTCCTGCAGTTCCAAACATAGGAAGAAGTGAGGATTGGCGATGCTGGAGATCAGATTCGATGTTGTGTTGCTGGAAAAGCACAGCTGATCAGGCAGCATTCGAGGAGCTGGAAAATCGACTTTTCGGGCATAAGCCCTTCTTCAGAAATAGTCCCTTATTCCTGATGAAGTGTTTATTAACGAAACATCATTCTCTTGCACCTCGGATGTTGCCTGACCTGCTGTGCTCTTGCAGTTCCAGACATATACAGCTTTGCTAATCGTTAAGAGTCTCTGTTCTCTTTCCAGTTAATGTTTTGCCATTAATGTATTGGTACCATTTCTTCAATGTCTTGTTAACCTAATTTGAAAAGCCATCTCATTTCCCATTTATTCCGCCCCGATTTGACATTGACGACACTCCTACTGCCCTTATACTTCTCTTGGGATTCCTTCGATGCCAGCTGTGTTTACCCTGACATATGCCTCCGTCCTTTTGTTGACCAGACCATCAATATTAACAGTCATTCAGCACCTACCAGTTTGACCCGTCTCACTAACAGTAACACATTTTCTCTTTGCTCTCTGAATCCGGTTTTTGAAATCCTTCCATTTTCCAACTACCCATTTACCTGTGAATAATTTTTCCGAATCAGCCTTTCAAATGGTTTGCCTAACTCTTTTAAAGTTGGCCTTACGGCAAATTAGAATTTTAATGTTTACATCAGGTTGATCGTATTCCATAACTATATTAAACCTAATAATTCCTGCGAAACAGACTTGAAACGTTGACTGGCCTCCTCCTGTCCTTCTGTTACAGGGTCGAAAGGCTAAAGGGTTTCCTCTGTCGCTGTGTACTGAGCGCGAAAGGCCGATGGCCTCCTCCTGTATCCCTGTAACAGACCCCAAGACATTAAATAATGTAGCAACCTGTGGATTATGAGCAACAGGTAAACCCTGTCTAATGGAGGTTACTCCCTTTTCAGTTTCAGAAACACAAACAACACATTGTCCTCCACGTAACCTCTGAGTAACGCCTCGTAGAGCTGCAATATCACTTCTCGATGTTTTGAATGAATCCGTTCGCAAACTGTACCAATATTCCAGCTTTGCCTCTCTTCAAGTTGTAATAGTCTAGTGATGGCTGAATGGCCTCCTCCTGACCCACTGCCACAGGCACATGGGGACAGAATTGGTTCCCCCATTTCTGTGCAAAAGTGTCACTGTTCTGTCTCTAGGCTATGGAAGGATTTGACAACAAGGCACTTAAAACAGGGGGTAAACTCACACAAAGTCAATGGGCAATACGTATCGTACTTTGGGTTAAGGTAACTGGAAATTTCCCGACCAGACACGTTTCGCAGCTTTTCTGAGATTTTATTCCTGTCTCCTTTTATAAACACCGTGAGGCAGAAAAGTCCTGCAATGTTCTGGCTATACACCCACATACAAGGAATAAAAATTAAGAGGCTTGACAAAATTATGATCCATCGTTCAATAACCCCCATCCATTCCTTTCAGACTGAGGAAATGTCCCCTTTCATTGTGATATCGAAAGTGCAATCAGGAAGGGGTTAACTAAACCTGTTTGTTCAGTGACTGTGATGACTGTTGGCCTCGGCGGATTCTAATTGTCCCAGTGGAGGGTTTACATCGTTTAAAGAAGAATTGGCTTCGTTCAAAGAGAAATCCCATTGTCCGAGCGGGAGCATCACCGACAGCACTAACAGGGATCAGCAGCTCCAGAAAGAGACAGAGGAGAGATTAGAAACTGAGGAAATTAGACTGGAATGTTCCAAGAATGGATCAGTGTCTGAGAAAATTAGACTGGAATTTTCCAACGATTGATCTTATTCTGAGAACAATAGACTGGAATGTTACAACAATTGGTCAGAATCTGAGAACAATAGACTGGAGTTTTCGAATAAGAGACAGGAGTTTATCCTATTATGCTTGGGCTTTTTCTACATATTATGATAAGTTGGCATTATCACTGCGGATATATTATGCTCTTCGCATTATTCAATACTTTTATTATCCTATCTTGGCTATCGTTGGTGTTCCTGGTAAGCCTTACTGTTTTGGTATTAGATCGATAAACCACTTATGACTGCATTACTATTCTCACATATAGTGTACAGTTCTTGCCAAAATTTCTGTTCGTGTTGAGACTCTGAATCCAGATATTCCCTCTTCTGATCACTACCATCTGCATCAGTGAACTTGTTCAATTACTGTCTCCCTCTTTTCTTCTGGCAGTGCCCCGCATAAGTCTTCGTATTGACATACTGTGTTTCAGATGTGAACCATTGTCTCATTGCCCTTGTTACCTTAATGTTGGGAGCTGTTATGGCTTCAAACTCAATTTTCTTCCTCTGTCTCCATCTTATCCTTAGCTAATTTGTTTTTGATTCGTTTACGGGACATGGGCATCGCTGGCTGCACAGCACTGATAGCCCATTCTTATTTGCCCTTGAGAAGTTGGTGGTGAGCTGCCTTCCTGAATCCGCTGCAGTCCATTCGCTGTGGTTTGATCCACACTGCCGGTCGGAAGGTGATTCCATTATTTTGACCGAACGCTTTCAAGGAACAACGGTATATTTCCAAGTCAGTTTGGTGAATTACATTGTGGGGAACTTGCATTTCGTGGTTGAAACAGAAGAATCAGACATTAGTGATTCCTTTGGCCATGAGCTGATTCCTGATACCATGCCCTGACTATTCCCAACTTTAAGTACTCACCCCGAACATAGCAAATTTAACTGACTTATCTCATCTGCTATATGAACCTTCAGCTGTGAAATACAGATTACCGATGCCAGCAATCTGCTCCTGACACGCCTAGTTTCAAAGCTGCTAAAAAAAACATGATTTGAAGTCACGCCAAAATCCCATCCATCTGTCATTCCTGTGAACAGTCATTGTATGGCTATTTGTTCTGGAAGTGCCTTTATTTTGATATTCTCATGCCCTTTATCTGATCTGTCCACTTAACTTCTTCATTATTTATCTGAAAATTCACCAAAACCCTGCCGATTATTCATTTTTAAACCGATTTCGCCATATGTATTCTCTCTCAAACGATGATTTTAACATTCAACCACCCCAATCGCACGCCACACACACGCCCGAGTGGGCGCGCACACACACACCTGCACACACCTTCTCTTAGACTGCTTCAATGGAAACACAGTGAGAAAAAACTGTGGGAGCCCCATTTGCTTTCACTCACAGGAAAAGTTGCATTTTTCCCCGTGATAGACAGGAATCTGATGCACGCACAGTCCCCCAATAGAACATAGAACAATACAGTGCAGAACAGGCCCTTCAGTCCTCGATGTTGTGCCGACCAGTAAACTATTCTCAGCTCCTCCCCCTACACTATCCCAAAATCATCCATGATAGTAAAGGTTTGCAATACATCCCATGCTGGGCAGATGGCTGATCCTTTACAATCATACGAAAGGGGCTTCCCCGTATTACTGAATGCACGATCATCTGAGAGACACAAACATGAGCGTTCAATGGGCAGGCACAGACCGAGTTTCAAACATGTGTCTCAAAGCTGCTAAAATCAACATGGAGCACTACATAGGACACACGAGGAAGTGGACAACAGCCCAATACAACACCCCCGCCCCCAATCCCGCCCACGGAGCACAACACAGGAGATACCGGTTTTTGAACAACGGCTCAGCACACACTTCCCTTTCCACGGCTCATCACATGGACAGAGCAGTAAGTGATCAACAGCCCTGATACACACACCCCTGTCCTTGGAGCACCACATAGGACATAGCTTACTGAGAAAAACATGAACATAATCTACACAACGGTCCATATCGCCTGTCATATTGGCCCAGTTTATGATGTTCGAGTTGTTTTGTGATGCAGATTCATAATTTGAGGAAAAAGTGCATTTCAACTTATCTTGAAATACCGCTCTTCAATGTTCTCATTCGTGTAATTTTAGTCTTGAACGTCTCACTCATTCAGTTAGTCCCAATTCCCTATCCTTTTCTCCATATTTTCACGACAAGTTTTCAGTAAAATAATTATCTGTTTCTATACTTAATGTGAATATTTACGTTTCTCTGAATCTTTTGCTGGCCTTGTTTTCCTGGCCTAGTGGAATGAACGCTGGTATTGTGAAGCTCATAAGCGATGAAATGCTGTGTTGGGCTGTTGATTACTTCAGGGGTGAACCATGCGGTGCTCCATGGAAGGAGAGGTGTGTGTCTGGATGTTCTTCACTGCCTGGTCTGGCCCATGCAATGCCCATGCAGATACGGAGAGAATCTGCACGTGGAGATTGTATGGTGCAAAGGCGGGGTGTGATAGTTGTTCATGTCTTTTGTGCCAGGTTTTGAATTCGATTGATTTAAACAGTGCTTTGTTTATCAATGGCTCTTCCAATTGCGAAATTTTCTGGGGTGGATTAACTGACTTTGGGGGTTTTGAAAAACTTAAGCAAGACAAAGTTGTTCGAATTGTCAGACAATGTGTAATTTGCTTGGCATTTGTCAGTGAAAAAAGTTCAAGTAATTACAGCAATAGTTCGATATTTAAATATGGTGGCAATACCATCAGAATCGGGAAATGGTTAGGATTCAATTGCAGATGAGGAAAATGAACATGAAAAGGAAGTAAAACAGTTTGAAATAAGATTAAAAGTAGAGTCAAAACAAAAGGAAGGAGGAAGAAAGAGAGTAAAAGCGAGAATAAGAGCAGTACGAGAGAGAGTTTCAACATCAAAGGTTAATACATTTAGAGGAAAGTCGACTCCGAAGGGTGAAGATGAAGTTAGAAGGTATGCTGAATGAGGAGGATAGTGAGGATGAGCAAATCCATCGTAGCCGGATGGGGGATCTGTTCAAATATTTACAGGCATAATCTAAATTTGATGAGAAGCATGTAGACTCCTTTTTAAATACATTTGAGTCAAAGGTGAAACAAATGCAGTGGACTGTGATCATGTGGATGCAGTTAATCCAAACGAGGCTGGTATGCAGAATGAGTAAAGCATCTGCATCACTCTCAGAGGAGTCACATGGGGTGTATTACGAGTTGAAGAAAGCCACCTGAAGTGCATATGAGCTTGTGCCCAAAGTTGATGGAGAGTGTTTCAGAAATACAAGACGGTCGCTGGTTAAACATGTATTGAGTTTGAAAAGATCTAACAAACTAATTTTGATAGGTGGATAAAGTCATATAAGATCGAGCAAACCTATGAAGCTCTTAGAAAGGTGGTCATTTTGGAGGACTTCAAAAATTCATTTCCTGAGCTCAGGAGAACTCATGTGGAAGAGCACAGAGATAAAATGGCAAGACCGGAAGCTGAAATGTCTGATGTCTGTGAGTTTGGCCATCAAAGTTTGACTTCTGTAAAATATAGAGATTGCAGAAAATAGAAATCCTCGGATGGTAAGGGGATAATACATCTTACTGAAGATAATATTGTTATAGATCAGAGTGGTGCTGCAAAAGCACAGCAGGTCAGGCAGCATCCAAGGAGCAGGAAAATTGATGTTTCGGGCAAAAGTCCTTCATTAGGAATAGTGGCAGGAAGCGTCCAGAGTGGAAGAGAAATCGGGGAGGGGGCTGAGGCTGGATAGAAGGTAGCAAAGAGTATAATATTTGAATGGGGGTGGGATCGGAGGTGATAGGTCAGAGGGGAGTGTTGTGCGGGTAGGTGGGAAGGGAGATTGGCAGGTTGAACAGGTCATCAGGACAGTGCTGAGCTGGAAGGTTGAAACTGAGGTAAGGTGGGGGGTGGGGAAATGAGGGAACTGGTGATGTCCATATTGATGCCCTGGGGTTGAAGTGTTCTGAAACGGAAGATAAGTTGTTCTTCCTCCAGGCGTCGGGTGGTGAGGGAGCGGCGGTGGAGGAGCCCCAGGGCCTACATGTCCCCGGTAGAGTGGGAGGGGGAGTTGAAATATTGGGTCACGGGGCGGTGGGCTTGATTGGTGCAGGTGTTCTGGAGATCTTCCCTGAAGTGCTCTGTGAGGAGGCGTCCAGTCTCCCCAATGTAGCGGAGACCACATCTGGCGCAACGGATACAATAAATGACATTGGTGGATGCGCAGATGAAACTTTGATGGATGTGGAAGGCTCCTTTGCGGCCTTGGATGGTGGTAACTGAGGAGGTGTGGGCGCAGATTTTGAAATTCCTGCAGTGGCAGGGGAGGGTGCCAGGACGGGAGGGTGGTTTTTTTGGGGTGTGTGGTCATTACCAGTTAGTCACAAAGGGAACGGTCTTTGTGGAAAGCGGAAAGGGGTAGGGAGGCAAATATATCTCTGGTTGTGGGATCCGTTAGGAGGTGACGGAAATGTCAGCGGATGAAATGGTTAATGCAAAGATTGGTGGGGTGGAAAGTGAGGACCAGGGGGATTCTGTCCGCACCTCTGCCCTCAAACCTCACCCCTCCAACTGTATCTATTTTCACTTTCCAGAATTGCTGTTGAACCTCAATCCAATCTAGTCCAATAGCATGTATCTCAGTATTCTTCTCGACAACTTTGTTTTTTTCCAATGGGAATTCTGACGAAAAATATTAATTTAGCACCTCGGACTCCAAGCACAACTTCCCGCTACAGTTATTGATTAGCACTAATCTTACTCCTGTCGTTCCTTTACTCCTTACACACTGATATAACACTTTCGTGTTTTACTTGACCCGACCGGCCAAAGACTTCTCATGTCCCCCCCTGGCTCTTCTTAGCTCTCTCTTTAGGTTCTTCCTGGATAACTTGCATATCTCAAGCGCCCTAAAAAGCGTTCACATCTGATCTTAATATCAGCCTTCTTCATCCAATTTACCCGAACCCTTGCTCCCGAACCACCCCTGTAACCATGTGTTCAATTCCTTTCTCTTCTCCAAATTCGTCCCTTTGCAAGGAGTTGGAATGGGTAACAATCCAGAGAGAACAATTCTGTTTTTTCTAGGTCTAAACCTCTTCCAGAGCTCATTCAATTCCTGCCAAAAGACCACATCATTTTTCCGACCTGTATCTTTGCAGCGTATGGGGATCACAAATTGGGGCTGCACCCTCTCCCTCTCACGGATCCCGGAAACACATTCCGAGATATCTCAATCTCTGGCACCTGGGAGTCGAGACACCAACAGCGAGTGTCTCTCGCTCGCACAGAACCTTGCATCTGTCCCCGAAAAATGGAGTCCACGATGACGAATGTTCTGCCTCTCCATCCCTCCTTATTATTTGAGCAATGGCAAACGACTCTGTGCCAACGACCTGTACCCGGTGCATTAGCCCTGGATATTCGTTCCCCCACCCAACTTTTGCCAAAAGGAGAAAGGCCACAGGAGTCCCGGCATTACGTGCCTATTCCAATCCCATCGCCAGATTGTCATCCATCCACATGTTCCCTGCACCTTACATGTGACTACCTCCGTTTAACTCCTCTCAGTAACCCACACCTCCTCCCAAATTATATGAATTGCGTCCAGCTCCAGATCCAGTTCGCAAATGCTGTTTTGAATAGGCTACATTTTGATACACATTCCACAGGTCAAGTCAATGGTGACACTCGTGGTGACCCTTAATTCCCAAATCAAACAAGAGGAGTATGCAACTACCTTGACATCAATTCCCACTGTTCTGAATTCCGAAAGGGACTGTTAAAAAAAATTAGCAACCTTCCCAGTCTGACGCAAATAATTTTTTTTTTGGATAGAGGAGGAGAATGGGCGGGAGACATTACCCAAATAGTATTTCGGGTAAAGCATTCGCCCAAATCTATTTCCTCACTCAGTCAGCCGTTCTGTGTCTGCTCCTGCTCAGCGTGTGCTCCGCCTATACGCGACATGAGTTTTAACAGAATTAATTTAACTTCCCGGCAACCGCTGGTCCTCGCTGTCGATGCTCCCACTGCTGCTGCAAAAATGGAGTCTGCTGAATTCACGAGGTAAGTTTCTGTAGGATTATGTTAACATCGCAGCAGCCCTCGGTCCTTCCTCGTACTGCTCTCGAGAGTGCTGCAAAAATTGAGTTCCGTTTGGATAAACACATAGATAATAATGGAATAGTTTAGGTTAAATTGGCTTTATATTGGATTCAGAGATTGGCACAACAACGAGAGCCGAAGGGCCTGCACAACTAAGTAATGTTTTTAGATTAGATTAGATTAGATTAGATTACTTACAGTGTGGAAACAGGCCCTTCGGCCCAACAAGTCCACACCGCCCCGCCGAAGCGCAACCCACCCATACCCCTCCATTTACCCCTTACCTAACACTACGGGCAATTTAGCGTGGCCAACTCACCTGACCTGCACATCTTTGGACTGTGGGAGGAAACCGGAGCACCCGGAGGAAACCCACGCAGACACGGGGAGAACATGCAAACTCCACACAGTCAGTCGCCTGAGGGGGGAATTGAACCCGGGTCTCTGGCGCTGTGAGGCAGCAGTGCTAACTACTGTGCCACCGTGCCGCCCACGACTGTGCCACCGTGCCGCCCACGGTGCGCCAGTCTACAATGCAGCCGCTCGAACCTGCTCCGTGGTTTCATATGGTCATAACTGATGCTATCTCGTTCTCAGTTCCACTTTCCTGCCTGATCTCCGTACCCCTTCATTCATTCACTGTCGCAGCATGTACTGCACTCTGGAGCAGTAAATTACACAGAGTCACAGCACTTCGGGAGAAGTAAGTTTCCTCACTCCTGTTTTAAAACAACCCCCCGCAGTACCATAAAACTCCAGTGTCTTGTTGAAGATTAGCGCAAATGAGTAAATATCGACTCCACATCTACATTTTCAAACACCAGCATCTTACAGACATCAGTGAGTTCTCCCCTCATTCTTCCTAAACCCCAGAGAGTATAAACTTAAACTGGTCAATCTAATTTCTTAAGACAAACTCCCTATCTTCGCAGTCAATCTCGTGAACATCTATTGAACTGACTCCAACGCAACTACATGCCTCCTGCATTCAGGGCACTAAAACTGTACACAATACTCCGGTTACAGTCTCACTAATTCATTGCTGTTTTGCAGTTATTCCCCGCTCCCACCCTTTACACTCGGTCCATTTCCAGGTAAATGCTGAAATCGCACTTGCCTTTCTCATTACCTGCTGTAACTGAATATGAGTTTTCTGTGATATGCACAAGGACATCCATATCCCTCTGTTCGAAAGCACGGTGAAATTAATCTCAATTTATACAGCAAGTTGCCTTTTGGTTCCTCTGAAATACGTTAAATTTTATCTGCGAGATGTTGGCACATTCATCTAAGCAATTTATGTCCATATGTAAAATCTTTTATAATTACATTGATTCAACCCACTTTTCCACTTGTTTTAGTATCAGCTCAAAGAGTGGCTGAAGTGTTTTCTATCCCGTCATCCAAGTAATACAATACACGGCAAATAATCAGTGACTGTAATCTGAAATCTACGGCACCCGAAAAGCTGCCAACCATAAACGACCCATCGAATGCATTTCTCTACACTTTGTTGGTTCACCAATCCTCTATACAAACGAATAGTTTCTTCCTAAAACCTTTTGTGCGTATTTTATAAATCCCATGTTCATTGTTAATTAATCATGGATTCTCACAGTTTTCCTTAAATCTCAACAGTTTGCTCATTAAATTTTATTTCCTAGTGAAGAGATTATCCTAAGTCCAACCCTTTCTCGTGTTCCTGTGTAACAGATGCAAGACGTTAAAAGATCTGCTCCAATTGTTGGGTAAGAGGCATGTGTGACTGAATGGATTCTTCGTGTTGCTGGTTTACACACTTGATGGGCTGTGTGTCCAAACTGTGTTGCTGAGTAACAGGATACCGGTGATTCATGAACTACTCAGGGTCCATATTATTGGCTCGAGGGGCTGATTGGACTCCTCCTGTAGCTATATTAGATTCCAGGGGTTGGATTGTCTTGTCCTGTTCTGGTGTAACAGGGCCGAAGACCTGAATTTTGCTGTTCCTGTGTGACAGGCTGGTGAAGTGGAATGGATTTCACCATTTGCTGTGTAATTCACTTCTGTTGCCGACTCCTTCCGGTGTTCGATGTAAAAAGTAACGTCACATTTTATTCATGTGAACTCAAAAGGGTGTTGGATCAACTTGATCATCCTTTCATGAAACGTTGACACCTTCATTGTAGGAATCAGTTGAGGAAACCATCTCTGAGCTGTTTCCAACGAAACAGTATCCTTTCTTCAGTGCGATGAATAAATCTGTGCACACTATTTCAGATGTTATCTCACTAATATCCTGTACAGGAACAACACTTTACCAGCCTGTTGTAATTTTGCCACCCAGGTCAAAGCAGTCTCAGTTGTCTGGGCAATGCAAAGTATTGCTGAAATTTCATTGCCCTACACTACTCCAACAACATAAGTGGAGATCTGTAAAAATGTCACAATGGCGCATGAGAAGTACACATGTTGTGATGAGATGATATCAGCGTCCAGATAATCCTCGACAAACATCTCACCTCAATCAGACAGTCATCTCCTCAGAGGCCACATGGCTCAGATTCCTCAGGATCTGCTAATGTTATAAACTGCAAGTGGAAGGAATCATTAAATGGACTGATATGCCGAACTCAAAAAATGTAATATAAATGTTGGCATCGTTTTAAAACAGAAAATTTGGCATACACAATTGAAGTTACTATGGTAATAATGGACATCTTCAAGTTATAACTACACCACGTTAACCCAAGTGAATGCTATTGCTTGGAAAATTGATTTTATGAGCGTATATGAGATTGTTTGCAATAACTGTATGTTGACCATCGAGATAGAGATGAGGCTGTTCGTGAATTGATGTTATGTGATCAGAAGAGATAATTGAAAACATTGCAGCAGACGAGTTTTGAGGATAGTGATCATAATATATTGAGTTTGAGATGACATATGTAAACAAACCATAGTTTATTTGAAACTGTGATTATAAGCCTGAGTCACGCCAGTCATGAAGCTTTGATGGGCAACTTGACTTCAGTGAATTGGAAAAGTATATGAAAATGATTAATTCGAAGACAAGCAATAGCTGTTGTTTAAATAATCAATGTAAAATGTATAGTAAACAAGTACCCAATACAGTGCAAACAGCAAAAGGGTATGGTGACTCAACGATGGTAAACAAAATAAGTTATAGATTGCATTAGATCAAAGGAAGCGGCTCAGAAAAATTCTGGATATAATGGTTGGCTATGGATTCAGAGACATTTAGCACCCAGCAAAGGAGGATCAGTGGAAATCAAAAAGAACAATGATGCAAACTAACACGAAACATAAGGATGGCCAAACGCTGCCATCGAATACTTGAAAAGGATATTATTTGCATGTAACTAGGAAATTACAGAGAAACTGAACAGTTCCTTTCATGTCTGTCTTCTGAGAGGCAAGCTTATTTGATGGGGAAAAAGAGTTCGTGTTCTTAATAATTCAGTAACTGATAGAAGATCACAGTGAAACTTTGAAAATTCACGCAGTGCGACTCACTAACACAGGGCCATGGGGAAGTGCTGCCAGGCATGATGACGGAGAATCCCAAGATATTCGACAGGTATATAAATAGGAACAGAATAACCAGGGAATAATTACGGCCTTTTAGAAAGAAAAGGGGCAATCTGTGTTTAAGGCCTGTGTACATTGATGGATTGTTGCATGAGAGGTTCACATCTGCTTTATTTGGTGAAGGAGGATGTAGGCACAGAAGATGGACTTAGTTGCTCTTGAGAAGATTGATATAAAATGTGAGCAAGAACTAGGAGCATTGTCTTGTATAAAATTGGACAAGTCCCCAGGTTTGGGTGAGTTGTATCACAGGCTGCTGTTGAATGTGAGGAAATGCTCTAACCCAAAAGTTTAAGTCGACTCTACACACAGGAGAGTTGATAAAGGACCTGAGAAGAAGCTAATGTGCTTCTACGTTACATGAAGGATGGCTGAAATAGAATAGGAAGTATCGACGGATAAGCATTCGATCAGTGTTCGGGAAACCATTGGAGAAAATATGGAAGGAGAAAGTCGATAGACATTTCGAGAGGAAGCATCTGATCATAAATTGTCAGCATTGCTTTAATCGAGGGAAATTATGCAGAATGAATTTTATTGTAAGTTTTCAAGGATTATAACTTGCTCAGTTCCATTCAACATGGTCTTAGCGTTCGAAGACAGAGGGTGCTGGTAGAAGACTGCTAATGTCACTGGTGACCAACGTTCCCTAGTGTACCACATAGATTAATGTTGCGTCCCTTATGATTTGCGGTCTTCATAAATGATGTAGATGTGACTGCGGGTGGGAGATCGAGGAGTGTGTTCAAAAAGTCTTTGTTTGGAACAAAGATTTCCCGGGTGGTTGGCAAAGAGGAGGAAGGTCTTGTGTTGAAGGGAGATATGGATGGAATGGTCAAATTAGCAGATTAATGGCAGATTGAATGTAATCCTGATGAATATGAAGTGATGAGCTTTGCAAAAAGGAACCGGACAGGGAAGTATGCATGACTTGCCCGAAACTAGTAATCTCAGAGTGTGCTTCTCCACAGATCCCTGAATGTGACTGGACAGGTTAATACGAGACTTAAGAAGGTATAGAGGTCTGTGGGTGCAGCCGTTATTCATCGAGACATGAGTATATTAGCTATACATGGCATTGGCTGTGCCATATTTGGAATAATGTGTGCTGTTCTGGATGCCACATTATAGGAAGAATGCGATTGCTCTGGAGGCGGTGCAGAGAAGATACACCAAGATATTCGCCTGGATAGGGCATGTCAGCTATTAAGAGAGACAGCATAAGCTCCATTTGTTTATGAAGGAGCACAGAAACCTGGGCGTGGTGAAGACGTGTTTCAGAAGGATAGAGAGCTGCTGTACCTTTAAGTCAAAAGGTCAAGAACAAGGGAACACACTTTGAAAGCAAAGGGATGAAGGGTCAGAGATGATTTAAGGTTTGCTTCTCACCCAGAAGGGTGTTAGGGTCGAGAATGTAATTCCTGAGAGGAGTGTGTCATGGTTGTCCTCACAGCCTTTAAGAAGTACTTGGACGAGCAGTTGAAGTGTCATAGCATTCACAGTTACGGATCTTGTGCAGGAAAGGTGGGCTCAGTTTGGTCGAACTGCATTTTTGACATTACATGGTCTATGTTTCTGTGTTTGCATAATTGTAGAAGGTCAATCATTGAGTAGCTTAAGACATGAATTTATGCGTCTCTGAAAAGTGTATTCACAAATGTATACGAGTGAGCTCTAATTGCTTCTTATCGTATTTCAATGGGAAAAGTAAGCGAAAATAAATGCAGATTCCTACCCGTCTGAAACCAGAGAATGGAGATCGAAGAAGAACAAGTAGTTCAGTTCTGTCTTCACAAAAAAATAGTTTTCCAGCATGACTTGGAAATCTAAGTCTTTTGAGAAAAAGGGAATAGAGTGATATTAGTAAGTGCATGATTTTGCAGAAATAATTGGAATTGAAATGAATTGGCATCAACGACGTCAATATAGATTGTTGAAATGTGAAATATGTTTGAAAAACTGACTGGCAGATACATTACAAAAAACAATTGCAGGCAGTACGTTTGAATTTTTGAAAGATTTTAGATGAATACACAAGCCTTGTGCGCAAAATCAAATGTTATGGAATTGGGGTAACATATAGACAAGGTTTTAGAATGGTCGAGCTGGCAGGAAACAGTGAGGAGAATTGTTTGATTTTGATTTTGATTTCTTTATTTCATACTGCGGCCCCTTACTTTAGCCATACGAGTCAGCACCCTCATCTCTCTACAACAGTTTTATCACGGCTACCCTACCAATATGGACGTTACTGGTCCTCCAGCGCCACCTTTGCAACTCGGCCAAACTTCTATATCATCGCCTTGTTGCCCCCGTGCCAAACCCTCCAATGTCAGAGACATGTCACTTACTGCTGGGCCCACAGCATGATGGCCTTCCAATATTTGCTTCATCACCGCCAGCACATGGCACAACCAACAATGAAGTCTCCGCATCCTCAGCTACCATCTTTTCCTGCTGGGCCCGATGTCGTCCACGTCGCCTATGTCAATGTAACAGCCGCCGAATCTCGATCGTGTGCTTGCTCAGGAAAGTAAGGCGGGATTCCCTCCCTTCCGGACTGGGCCCAGCTCGAGGCCCATGTGTTGATCCTGGCTTGAGACATCACGATTGCCACGCCCTGAGTTCACTCTAAGCCATTGCGTAGGGCTCTTGCCACTGTCGATGCTGTCCAAGCAACAAGTTCAGTAATTTACAGAAAGAGGAGAAGGGGAGAATATCAGAAAAAGAAGAGAGCAGATTGGACAAGCTCCAGCACAGGAGCGCTTTGGCCAGAACAACCGGAATAAAAGGATCCATTTATTGTAGGTGAAGGCTCTTGGAATATGACAGGAACCTGGGCTTGGGTCCCACCTATACCCGATACACAGCAAACATTTTGTTGAGGGAGTCAAATGCATTATTTCGCGATGTTGGATTGTGAGGATGTAAAAAGGTTCCAACGGGACTGAGGCAAATGGAGTGAATGGGCAAATACGTGGCAGATGGAAAGCAATGGTGGTAGACATGACGTTGTGCACTTTGTTGGAAAATATAGAACAGAAGTTTACAATTGTCAAAGGTGTTGGTTAAAAATATTACTCAATAAAGGGACTTCTGTTCCCTTTATGTTTCCTTCTGTGCTGAACGCCAAGATCCATGCATTGCAGTGAGTTCTGAAGTTCTGGAATCAATACTGGGAATGGCATTGTCGCAATGACCAGTGTATATAGACCCACCAAGTATGTATCTGTGACTTAGAAAAAGATCCGCTTAACATGTACACAAATCAACGAAAGCAATATTGCAGGTTCAGAAAGCGGTTAGGAAGATAAATGGTATGTTGACATTCATTTCCAGGGATTTGAGCACAGGAGTAAAGGTGTCTTACTGCAGATGCACAGATCTTTGGTGAGACGCCATCTCGAACATTGTGCAGTACTGTGTACAGGTTTGGTCTTCATACCAAATAAAGGCCGAACCTGACATTGAGAGAGGGCAGCGAAAGATGACCAGACGGATCTATGGTATGACAGCCTTATTGTGGTAGCAGAGCTTGGGTGGACTGGGCCTCTATTCCATAGGGATTAGGAAAGTGAGTGGCTCTCCTCATTGATATATCTAAAACAATGAGAAGGCGAGACAGATTGGATACAGGCTTGCTAATTCTCCTGAGTGGTATGGCTCATGCAAGGGGCCACAGTATGAGGTACAAACCACGCTGCATTTTGATGCAAATAAATATCTGACGTTGGTCTCAGAGACTGGGGAACCTGGGAAATTCTACACCTCATAAAGCTGTGGAAGCTAAAGCTCTGAATATAAATGAGCATTTTTAGACACTGAAGGCTTGGGAAATGAGCAGACATATGCTATAGAGATATAGAATCGACCATATTTGCATATATTTCTCCGATAATCAGAAAGTGCGTTCCTGTACAACATTTTGTTTGGGCAAATTTCGCAATATCAATAATGGAACCAACATTTAAATCAGGGTAAAGGGCGAATTGCCAAAAAATCTGCCAAAATCAAAACAAAAGTAGCAAGTCGCCGAACACATATGATAATGCAGTAAAGGTAAATCTTTAAACCATATATTATAATGAAATGGTAGAGGAAATGTAACACTTAACATTACAATCATGGACTACCGCCCTGTACCTTTCAAGAAACTCTTCAGCAGAAAGTGCATGAGCCAACAACCCATATAATACCCACATAGCTTTCCAGTTTCCCGAAGATACACCCCCTGCATTGAAATACAATTACTTGCAAAAGTAGACTGCAATTCCCTATTCCAATTTTTTTTTTCAAGGCTTGCAGAGATGATTGCATTCCTGTTTTAGCTGAACACACCGAGAGTGCATTTTGTAGTCAGATGATCCTGAGGCTGGTTTTGCTGTTCAGCTGGTGTCGGGTATGGAATGGAGTGAACGGGAGTCAGCTATATAAAAATAATATCCCCAAATTTTTAATCGCTTTACAGCCAAATCGTGTGAAAGAAACGCGCTTCACAGGGGACCTGCCCCTCTATACACTTAATGCTAAGTTCCTAGAGCGTGTTTCTGAACAAAGAAACCTTGGGGTGCAGGTTCATAGCTCTCTGAATGTGGAGTCGCAGGTAGATAGGATAGTGAAGAATGCATTTGATATACTTTCCTTTATTGGTCAGAGTATTGCGTACAGAAGTTGGCAGATCATGTTGCGGCTGGACAGGACATTAGTTCGGCCACTGTTGGAATATTGCGTGCAATTCTAGTCTTCTTCCTATAGGAAACTTGATAGGGTTCAGAAAAGATCTACAAGAAAGTCGCCAGAGTGAAGTATTTGAGCTTTCGGGAGAGGCTGAACAGGCTGGGGCTCTTTTTCCTGCGACGTCGGAGGCTGAGGGGTGACCTTATCAAGGTTTACAAAACTTTGAAGGGCTTGGATATGGTGCATAGGCAAAGTCTTTTCCCTGGGGTCGGGGAGTCCAGAACCAGAGGGCATAGGTTTCGGGTGAGAGGGGAAAGATATAAAAGAGTCCTAAGGGGAAACCTTTTCACACAGAGGGTGGCACGTGCATGGAATGAGCTGCCAGAGGAAGTCGTGGAGTCTGGTACATTTGCAACAATTAAAAGGCATTTGGATGTGTATATGAGTAGGAAGGGTTTGGAAGAATATGGGTCGGGTGCTGGCAGGTGGGATTAGATTGGGTTGGCATATCTGGTCGGCATGGACAGGTTGGATCGAAGGGTCTGTTTCCCTGCTGTACATCTCTATAACTATGACTCTATTGAAAGCTGGTGCAAAATCAAAGGACTGGTGTATCGACTGCAGTTCCTATATTATATTTCCCGATGGTTAATCACTTTAAGGGATATTCACAGTGTGGGAGATGTGTGATTTGAAGAGAGGTTCAGCCAAGAATCAGAATGGGGGAGATTTAATGTCTTGCATGGCCTCCTCTTTCCGGATGTTTCTGTGCAGTCTGTGGAAAATCATTGTAAACGTTGTCACAAGCTCTCACATATTGGCACAGAGGACTCTGCAGTGTCGACAGGACTGTGTTTCCCGTTCCCTTTTTCGAGACTGAGTCTGGTGCCAGGAGTTCTTAAGACCGCGGAGCAGTTTGAAGCAATTGAGTGCCTTGCTTGGCTGATTCTGTCTGTGTGTCTGTAGTCATTTTTAAATGAAACCAGGAAAGCATGGAGATTTGCTTCCAGAAAGTACATGGGGGGAGCAATTTGGAAGCAAATTTACA
Organism: Chiloscyllium plagiosum; assembly: GCF_037043375.1. NCBI lineage: Eukaryota > Metazoa > Chordata > Chondrichthyes > Orectolobiformes > Hemiscylliidae > Chiloscyllium > Chiloscyllium plagiosum. The sequence continues at coordinate 41,823,366 of NW_028270178.1, forward strand.
AACGACATCGGCTTCAACGTCACTATTAATGACACCAGAATTTGATCTCGATATTTTATTAATTATCCTTTAATTTCCATCAGCTGCGAGAGGATTAGCCTGGTCTAGATTAGAAATCCAGTGACATTTCCGCAACAGCACTGCCTCCATACTGGACAAGTGTTTCTGTTCTACTTGATAGTTCTGTCAAAAACAACTTCCTTTTTTGGGGATGGAGCTGAGGGAGTGGTAGTTGTTCAGATTGTAATTATTCTTCTGTTGGGGGACTGGACATAGTTGAGTAACTTTCCACATTGCCAGTCGAGTTGGAGCTAGAATAATGCAGCCTCCTCAGAGGCATAGCTTATTACACAGCACACGTCTTCAGTCCTACTGCAGGAATTGTGTCAGGGCCCATTGCCTTTGTCTCATTTACCGTACACAGCTGTTTCTTCATGTCGCGTGTAGCGAATCGAAATGATGAAAGAATGGTATCTGTGATTCTGTGTGCATCATGACGACAGCGAGGTGGATCATCGACTCAAAATTTCTGTCTGAGGATGGTACAGAGACTGCGTCATTGTCTTTTGCACTGTTGCCCAGGGCTTTTCCATTATTTAGGATGGGAATATTTATGGAAACCTCTCTTTTAAAGTTTTGTTAAATCGTCCATCGCCACTTCTGACTGGATGTGATAGGACTGCAGAATTTCCGTCAGATCTGTTGATCTTGGAATCATTTTGCTCTCTCCATCAGGTGTTAGTTCTGCTGTTTTGAATATAAGCAGTCAAGTGCGGTGGCTTAACTGTTATTTTCGATGCGTCTCTGCGTGTTTAGGGAAGGGAGGTTTTTTGTGTTTTATGACACATTTTTGTTTGTTATTCTCATGTATAATATGTTTGTTTTCCTTCATCACAGTTAACGTATTGACGATCTACATCCTGCTGTATAAAGATTGTGGATTGTCTTCATGTGTCAGACGTTACCTGGCCGCCATGGCACTAGCGGATTTACTGGTCATTATCCTCGATCTGGTATTGAGACACATTCCCATTGTTTATCGTCAACACTTTTATTTCCTGCTGTCCATCCCCGTGTGTAATATCAATGCTGTCCTACTTTATGCAGCCACTGACTGTTCTGTTTGGTTCACTGTCACTTTCACCTTTGATCGGTTTGTGGCCATATGCTGCCAGAAGCTGAAAAGTAAATATTGCAGTAAGAAAACGGCGGCTGTGGTTCTGAGTACAGTGACTATACTGAGCTGTTTAAAGAACATTTTCTGGTATTTTATGCTCAGAGCTCGGTATTGGCTAGGGAACAATCCCTGGTTTTGTGAGCTAACACTCGCTGTTTATACCTCACGTGTCTGGGTTACAGTCGAGTTCCTCCACCACATTCTAACCCCGTGTGTCCCATTTCTCCTGATTCTGCTGTTAAATGTTTTCACCGTCAGACACATTTTGTTGACCAGCAGAGCCCGCAGGAGACTCCGCGCTCACACCAATGGGGACGCTCAGTCTGATACAGAAATGAGAAACCGGAAAAAATCCATCATTTTACTGTTTGTGATCTCGGCCAATTTCATCCTGTTATGGTCAATCTTAATGGTATATTCTATATGGAGACGGATGCATGAGTTTGGGTATCAGTCTGTGTATCTCGATCCGTTTGTGCAGGAACTGGGCTTCATGCTGCAGCTCCTCAGTTGCTGCACAAACACTGCGATTTATGCCGTCACCCAGAGTAAGTTCAGACAGCAACTGAAGAATGTGCTGAAATATCACTTTATCGAAATTAATCAATTAATGACATTTACTCATTAATCAATCCATCTGGAATTTTCTTATTTAAGTTCAATGTTTCAGCATTCAAGCAGCCAATTGCTGTGGTAACAGAAAGGGGGTAGTGCTTCCTTGTCGAATATTATCCGACAGGGGTTTACAGAGACACATTACAATGTTTCTCTGAACTCATGGGTCAGTGAGACCAGGCACATCACATTGAGTTAATCGATCACGTCAGTTTGAAATTATTAAAAGATTTTCATTAAAAATTGCCAAGTAGCAGAGTGACCGATCTTCTTGTTTGTCTTCGTGTTGAAGAAGCTGAGCTGGAGAGAGACAGACTCAGTTCCATATCCGGGTCCACAGCGAAGGAGAGTGGACCCGGCCCTGAGCTCAGGAATTGGGTTTAATCATTCTGTCCTTGCTTTCACGTCTGGCTTCGCCGAAATGGCCGTTGGCAGAATTCATCTTCCAACCCCGTTTTCCCATCTCCATCCAGCGGAATCCATCTCTCTCCTTCACAATCATTCGCTCACCATCTTGCCCCCTCACACCCTCCCTTTCACTCAATTCCAGTTTCACCTCCCACTTTCTTTCTCCTCACTTCTTTCCCGCTCTTTCTGCACACTCCCTCATTCTCTCCCGCTCTCACTTTTACTCTCTCTTCACCCCGTCTATTTTTCCGCTACATTCCTCCCAAGCCATCTCTCAAACGCCCCATCCCGGTTTCTCCCGCCCGCCTCTACGCTTTTCTCTGTCCGCCATCTTGTCTCTCTACTCTCCTAATGTCTCTGTCTACTTTCCACCTCTCTAACTGTCACTCATTTTCGCCTTCCTCCCAGTTCCCAAGTTCTCTCTGTCTTATCGTCGCCTCCAGCCTCTTCAAACACCATCCCTCTCTGGGTTAGTGGGAGAGAGAACGATCAGCGAGACAGTATGTATCAGATTGAGAGGAATTCAGTCAGAGAGCAATGCGGGGAGACGGGTAGTGAAAATCAGACGGAGAGGGACGGAATGAAAGAGTCGGTAAAAGAAAGGTTTAGAAAGAGTGAGAGACAGCTGGAGAGCGAGAGAGACAAAGAGAGAGAGAGACCGAGAGAGTCAGATAGAAGGTTAGGTAGAGGGAAAGAGGCAGTGGGAAAGGGAGCTAGAGAGTCAGACAGAGATAAAGGGGGAGAGAGAGGGAAAATGAGGAGGACAGACAGAGGCGGAGACAGACAGAGAGGGATGGGAGATATAGAGTGAGAGAGGGGGCGAGAGAGTAAGGGAACACAGAGAAATAGAGGGGGATGGAGAGGAGAGAAAGAGAGGTGGGAGAGAGCGAACAGAAAGGGGAGAGAGCGGGACGGGAGAGAGAGAGGGATTGGAGAGAGAGAGAGGGTCGGGGAGTGTGAGGGAGGAAGGGGAAGGGGAAGATAGATAAAAGGAGGCAGAGAGAATGAGGGGGCAGAGAGACGGGGAGATAAGGAGAGAGTGACTGGGAGAGAGTGAGATCTGAGGAAGGAGAGAGGGGAGAAAGACGGAGGAGACCGAGAAAGAAACGGTGGGACGATAGAGAAAGTATTGAGAGTGGAAAGGGATGAGGAGGAGAGATTGCGGATGTAGGGGGAGACAGTGCAGAGGTCGGGGAGTCAGATAGTCGGAAGGAAGGGATGAGAGTGGGAGATAGGAGGTAGAAAGAGGGGGAGGGAGAGATCAAAGAAGGAGGGAGGGAGAGTGACAGGGAGTAAGAGACAGAGAGGTGATAGAGAGTGGATAGAGAGAGAGTGGGGGGGAAAGAGAGGGAAGAGAGAATTGGGAAGGCTGGGGAAAGAGAGACAGTGGGAGGAGAGGGTGATGCGAGTGGGGGGAGAATGGAAACGGGTCGGGAGATAGTGGGAATCGAGTGGGTGGGAGTCAGAGAGCCAGAGAGAAGGAGCAGGGAGTGAAGGAGAGGGAGGCGTAGGGAGCGAGAGGAGAGAACGTGGTGAGAGAGGGAGGGAGTGGTAAGGTAGAGTGAGGGGGAGTGAGTGTTGGGGACAAGGAGAGCGGAGAGGGAGATTTGGGGATTGCGAGATTTGGGATAGAGTATGGGGGAGGGACAGGAGGGAAGAATGCGGGAAGACAGAGGTGTAGAGGGAGGGTGAGAAAGAGGGAGGTAAGATCGAGTGGGGGAGAGGGAGTTGAGGGGAAGGTGAGTCAGCGAAGACTGAGACTGTGGCAAAGAAAGCAGATAGAGCGAGAGGACGGAAAGAGTTGCAGGGTGGAGCTGAGGCTACAGGAGGACACAAAGACTTGTTAGTGAGGGGGTAGAGAGAGGGAGAGGACAGGCAGAGGAGACGGGGCAATAGTGAGATGGAATGAGTTTGAACTAGTTGGAGAGGGAAAGAGAGGCAGGGACAGGCAGTGGAAAGTAGCGGTGATAGCGTGAGGAGAGAGGGAGAGGGATAGCAGCGAGGGAGAGAGGAGCGGGAAGAGAGAGAGAAAAAGGATGGAAAGAGCGGGAGAGAGGGGGAGAGAGTGAGAGGGAAGGGTTTGACAAAGTATGAAAGAAGGGGTAGGAGAGACAGCGGGAAGAGAGGGGCGAGAGAAATATTGGAAAGCGAGGGATCAGAGAGAGTGCTAATGGCGGCCGAGAGTGAGGCAGAGGGCGTCAAGAGAGGGGCGGAGAAAGTGGGAAGGAAGTGGGCGAGACATTGCGGAGGGAGAGAGGGAAGGGATAAGACAGGGTCAGAGAGGAGGGATCGGGATAGAGGGTGTGAGAGAAAGTGTTGGAGGTGAGAGAATGAGAGAGAGGGTGTGAGAGAGATTGGGGAGACAGAGTGAGGGGAAGGGGAGGGAGGAACTGGAAAGTGAGGGGCGAGAGAGGGTGACGTTGAGGCTGTAAGAGTTGGAAGGTAGGGGCGTGAGAGATAGTGGGAAGGGAGTGGAAAGACAGAGAGTGGTAAGGGAAGGGAGTGTGATATTGCAAAGAGAGTGGATGGTGGGATAGAGAGAGGGTGAGAGGGAAGGAAGGAGAGAGAAAGGGAGGCAAGGGGAGAGTGCGACTGAAGGGAGAGAGGGTGTGGTGTGAAAGAGAAAGAGAGAGCGGGAGAGGGAGAGCGCGAAGAGCGAAAGAGAAAGGGGATGGAGAGAAAGAGAGGTAGTGGGAAGTGAGAGAGATAAGGAGAGGATGGGAAGGGAGAGAGAGAGTAGTGGGAGGAGGGTGGAGCAAAGACTGGGTGCAGTTAGAGAGAAGGGAGCGGAAATGGAGGGGAGAGACAGGAGACAGGGTGGGGAGAGTGAGATAGATGCAGAGACGGAGAGCGAGAGAGAGAACGAGAGAGTGATAGTGGGGTATAGAGAGAAAAGCAGGAGAGCGCGATTGGGAGTGAGAGAGAATTGGTAGTGAGATAGGTGAAGAAAGAGAGGGCTAGATAGAGTGGGGAGAGAAAGTGAACGATGGAGGGGGAGAGAAACAGTGAAGGATAGGTTAGAGTGACGGTGATGGTGAGGGGAGGGTTTAAGAGAGAGTGAGAGGGAGACAGAGAGAGATGTTGGTGAGAGTGAGCGAAGTGGAGAGGCAAGATAAGGACGGGAAACAGGCAATGAAGGAGAGTGGAGAGAGGGAGAGAGTGGATGGTTATGGGGCATGGAGAGTGGGAACAGAGAGAGGGAGGGCGGAGAGAGTGGATGCAGAGAAAGTGTAGTGAGATAGTTGACAGGCGTGAGAGAGAATGCCGGTGAGAGAGATTCAAGGGAGAAAAGGGAGAGATGGAGTGAGGGAAAAAAAGCGAGATTGGAGAGGGACAGTGCGAGGAAGGCGTTAGAGGGAGGAGAGAGAGACATTGTGGTAAAGAGAGAAGGGGATGGAGATAGAGAGGGAGACTGGGGAGAGAGGCGGGGTGAAGAGAAATTGGAGGCGAAGGAAGAGAAATAGCAGGGAGGAATAGAGAGAGAAGAGGGGAGGGAGACACATTACGTGGAGGAGACAAAGGTTAAAAGAGAGGGAAGAGAGAGAGGGAGGATGTTAGAGAGTTAGGTGAATCAGGGAGTTCGGGAAAGTGGGAGAAGAAAGAGATGGAAGGAGGGTCGGGGGTGCAAGAGAGTGTAGGATGGTGTTAGAGAAGGAGGGAAGGGTTGGGAGAAAGAGAGGGGGAGAGAGGGGACGGCGAGAGACAGGGAGTCTGAAAGAAGGAAGAGTTAGAGAGGGGGAGCATGGGAGAGAATGTGGAGTGAGAGGGAGGGCGAGTAGGCAGAGAAAGGCGCGAGGGAGAGGGAGAGGGGAATAAGTGCGCGTGGGGCTAGATGGAGTGCAGAGAGAGAGGGAGGGCGGGCAGAGAGATTTGGACGAAGAAAGCGAGGGAAAAGCAGGGCTGGCGAGAGAGAGGGAGGGTGGAGATAGAGTGTAGGAGGTGGGATATAAAGGGAAAGGGGCGGGGAGGAGAGAGGAAGAGAGCGCGGGAGAGTGGAAGAGAGAAAATGAGGGGAGACAGGGGAGGGAGGACTACCAGAGAAGGAGGGGAGCAGAAGAGGGAGGGTGAGAGACAGAGATAGGGATGGGAATATACAAAGTTGGTAGAAAGAGAGGCGTGGGAAGTGAGAGGGAGAGAAGGGAGAATGTTTATGGAGTGTGAGAGTCAGGTCTAGAGAGAAAGTGAGACAAGGGAGAGATTGAGTGAGGGAGCAGGAGGGAGACAGAGAGGAAGGAGGGGAGAACGAGTGTGGGAAGGGTAAGAGAGATTGAGTGATTGTGAGAGATATAGGGTGCGAGAGAGGGTAAGGAGGGTGAGAGAAAGTTCTAAAGGGGAGAGAGAGGAATGGAGGGTGAGAAAGTGAGGGATGAGAGAGACAGAGAGACAGCGAGACAGAGGGAGGAGAGAGTGAGTGAGGGAGGGGAGAGAGCAAAGGGGAGAGAGAAAGGGTGGAAGTTGGGGGCGAGAGAGGGGGTGAGCGAGAGAGACGGAGGATGTTGACGGTGTTGTGGACAGATGTAGAGTGGGATGGGTGAGAGAGAGGTGGACGGAAAGAGAGAAAGAAGGAGCAGGGAGAGACTGTGAAGCAGCAGTGAAGGGTGATAGAGAGACGGCAGGGAAAAGAAATGAGGAGCGAGAGTTGGAGGTTCACAGTGGCCGAGAGTAGGGAGAGCAGGAGAGGGAAGAATGGGGTGAGACAGAGGTAAGAAGTAGGCAAGACAGAGATGCTAGGAAGAGAGAGGGGAGAAAAGGGAGAGAGAAAGAGAAAGAGAGAGTGGAGTGAGAATAGAAGGAGGAGAGAAGGAAGGGACAGCGCAGATGAGCGACTAAAGGGGGCATAGAGTGATGGAGGGGGAGGGACAAAGAAAGAGAGCGGAGAGAGCTAGAGAGGATGAAGTGGGAGAGGGCCCAGGAGAGGACTCGAAGAGAGACGGAAGGGGAGAGAATGTTTTGGGGGAGAATGAGTCTCGGGGAGAGTGGGATTGAGGTCAGGCAGAGCGTGGGAGAGAGAGAGTCAGGGAAGAGAGAGCGAGACAAAAAGAGGGAGACAGGAAGACGTGGACGGAGTTGGGGAAATAGAGAGTAGGGAGGGGTGAGATAAATTGAAGGAGGTGGGAGGGGGAACGGTGAGAGAAAGTGTATTGGATGGGGAAAATGTGATTGAGGGAGAGGAAGAGAGGCATGTGATGAAAGGGGCAGAGAAGGAGGGGGTGGGGAGAGACCGAAGGCGAGGGAGGAGTGAATGAATGAGGGATGGCATAAATAGAGAATGCAGAAGGCGTAGAGAGAGAATGGGGAGGGGGAAAGGAATTTGAGGTATGGCTGATAGAGAGAGCGAGATGGACGTGGATAGAGAGACAAGGAGCGGGTGAGAAATGGGATGAGGCAGATTTTGCGAATTGGAGGGGGAGAGAGAGCAGACAGCGAAGTAAAGGAATGGAGAAGGAGAGAGAGATGTGTTGAAGAGAGAGAATGGAGGAGGTAGAGAAACAGTCGGCTGAGAGAGTGTAGGGGCACAGTGGGCCAGAGCGAGAGGAGAAGAGCGAGAGGCAGAGCGAGAGGAAAAGAGATGGAGAGAAAGAGAGAGGATGATGGTGAGAGAGGGAGGAAATGGAGAGAGACATTGACGTAGGGGGAGAGAGTGAGGAGGGCTGGTTAGCGTGAGAAAGAGGAGAGAGAGATTATGGGAGAGACTGAGGAGAAACGGATGGAGAGAGGGAGAGAGAGGGTGGAAAGAGCAGGGGAGAGAGGAAGGGGGATAGATGGAAGGGAGAGAGACAGGGAGACCCATGTAGAGAGCGCGGGGAGGTAGGCAGGTGGACAGGTCGGTTAGGAGAGAGGAGAGGAGAGGGACACAGTGTTGGAGGGGGAGATAAAGGTATTTAGGGATTGGGAGAGAGCGGACAAAAGTTTGGAGAGTGTGAGAGCGGGAGAGGGGAGAAGAGTGAGAAATGGGTAGGAAGAAACAGAGAGCATAAGTTGGCAGAAGGGAGAGAATGGATCATGAGAGTGAACGAGAGCAAAGGAGATATGGGGATAGAAATAGAGACAGAGAGGGAGCAGGATGGAAGAGATGGGGAATGAGACAGAGGGGTAGAGAGAGAGTAGGAAGGGAGGGATTGAATGTGTGGGATGAGAGAGAGGGAAAGAGAAACGGGATTGAAAAGAGAAAAAGCTGCAGAAAGAGGAGAGAGGTGCGGAAGAGAGAGAGGAGAGAGACTGACTGGAGCACAGAGAGGGCGGGAGGGGCAGAGAGAGACGGGTGTGGGATAGAGATGGTGAGGCGGAGTAATAGAGGGTCAGACAGAGGGAGGGAGGGGGACAAATATAGATGAAGTTTGAGAGTGAGAGACAGTGGTGGTGCAGGGAAAGAAGGAATTCGGGGAGTTGGAGAGAGTTGTGGGTGAGAAAGAGCGAGAGAGAGAGATCCGATTCTACTTTGAGTGACCTGTCCACTACATCTCCGATTATTGTGTCATCTGCAAACTTGCTACCTATACCGCCGATGTTCACATTCAAATCATTCATGTAAATAACGAAAGGTTGTGGACCCAGCACCGATCCTTGTGGAACTTCACTGGTCATAGACCTCCAGTCTGAATAGCAACACTCTACCACCACCCTCAGTCTTCGACCTTCGAGCCAGTTCTATATCCAAATGGCTAGTTCTGCCTTTATTCAATGAGATCTAACCTTGCGAAGCATTGTCCAAAGGGGAACCTTCTCGACTGCCTTACTGAATTCCATATAGATCACGTCCATGTTCGCCAACCTCTGGTCTTTTGTTTCCTCACCTCTGACTGATGATGATACATATATTTTTGCAAGTGTTCCAGCAATCCCTTCTCCAACGTCTCAGAGTTCACGGATACACCTGATCACATCCTGGTGATTTTTCCAAATGTATGCATTTCAAGGCATCCTGCACCATCAACTGTGTAATATGGACATTTTTCAAGATGTAATTTATTTCCCCATATTCAATATCTTACATGTCTTTCTCCACAGTAAACACTGATGCAAATTATTCGTTTAGTCTCTCCCCATCTCCTGCAGCTCCACACATCAGCGGTGTTGCTGACAAATGAAGGGCCCTACACACTCCCTACTTATCATTTTGTACTTATTTATATCAGCCAATTGGATTCTCCTTAACACTCCTAACCAAAGCAATCTCATGTCGTCTTTTTGCCCTCCTGATTCCTTCTTTAGTATATTCTTCTGTGGTTATACTCTGAGGATGCACTCGATCTATACTATCCATACCTTACATGTTCATCTCTCTTCATTAAGCCAAACGTGAATGACTCCAGTCATCCAGCATTCCCTACACTAACCAGCTTTTCTAGATTAGATTAGATTACTTACAGTGTGGAAACAGGCCCTTCGGCCCAATAAGCCCACACCGACCCGCCGAAGCGCAACCCACCCATACCCCTACATTTACCTTTAACCTAACACTACGGGCACTTTAGCATGGCCAATTCACCTGACCCGCACATCTTTGTGACTGTGGGAGGAAACCGGAGCACCCGGAGGAAGCCCACGCAGACACGGGGAGAATGTGCAAACTCCACACAGTCAGTCGCCTGAGTCGGGAATTGAACCCGGGTCTCTGGCGCTGTGAGACAGCAGTGCTAACCACAGTGCCACTGTGCCACCGTGCCGCCCACCAACATAGCAGGTATTTTAAGATCGTTCTATTTAATCAAAGTTTCGTTCATCCGTGAAGCACCAAAAGGTCCATACAAAGCTCGTAGTTGTTATTCTCTGACATAAGGAGAAACAGAATGAACCCTTAGTCTTGGAACTGACCAAAGCATCAAAGGCAGGAAGCACTGCGTATGTTTCAGCCCATAATTGGCCCGGATGATGTGATGTTTTTGACGTTCTTGTACTGCTCCGACAACACAGGTCAGTAGCAAGTTGCAGATTATTCGCTCAGTGATAGTGTAGATTTGATGGCATGGGTCCAAATCAACAACAGTTTGTACTTTCTGTTATCATGATTACAATTTCAGAAAAGTATTATGGAGAAGTTTTGACGTCAGGTCACAAATTACGTCAGCTGACCAAAAGCATTGCCAAGTAAGCAGGTTTTCAGGAAAGCCTTAAAGGTGGAAGGCAGATCTAACAAGGCTGAAACTTTATTGCTGGAACAGCACAGCAGGTCAGGCAGCATCTAGGGAACAGAAGATTCGACGTTTCGGGCACATGCCCTTCTTCAGGAATGAGCAGAGAGTGTTCAGCAGGAGAAGATAAAAGGTAGGGAGGAGGGACTTGGAGGAGGGGCGTTGGAAATGTGATAGGTGGAAAGAGGTCAAGGTGAAGGTGATAGGTCGGAGTAGGGTGGAGGCGGAGAGGTCAAGAAGAAGACTGCAGGTCAGGAAGGCGGTGCCGGGCTGGAGGGATTCGGCTGAGACAAGGTGGGGGGAGGGGGGATCTAACAAGGGTTTGGATGGAAATTCCAGATCGTATTACTTTGGAAAATATGGAAACAGCCACGCAGCTGAAGCAATGAACAATAGCTTTGTTGGAGCCTGAAACAAAATGAGTTGTCGAAGTCTCAAAGTTTGTGTGGTGCAGGGAGACAGGGATGATCACAGACAGGAATAAGTCAAGCGCGAGAATGTTCGATTGTTGTTGTTTACAAATAGGAGCTTTTGATGGATGAACAGATTTTGGCGCAAGTGAGCACTTAGGCAGCAGAGTTTTAGTTATTCTTGCGATTACAGGGAGGTTGAATGTTGGAGTCTGGCCAGGGGTGTGTTGGATTAGTAAGTCTAGAAAAAAGACAAGGATAGATGAGAGTTTCAGCAAATGAGCTGAGACCAGAGACGAGTTGGATGTTGTCACTGAAGTAGAAATAGTTGCCTTGTAGTGGGACAGCGCTGTCCCTCTCACCTCACTTGTGGGATTCAGCTGTTTGTCAGTTTGTCAATCAAGTCTGTAACGAAGTGAGGAACTGAGTGGCCCTGCGAGAACCCAAACTGCGTGTCACCTCGTGGGCAATTACAGACAAGCTGCTGTTTGACAGCACTGTTGATGACTCCTTTCATCACTTTACTGCTAAACCCGTGAGGACTCATGGAGGGAAATTGCCGGGTTTGGATTTGCCCTGTGTTTTTATGCTGACCATCCCTGAGCATTGCTCCACATTGTTGGTTAATGCCACTGCTGGAGCAGACCTTAGCTTGGTGCGCAGCAATTTCTTGAACACAAGCCATCAATATAATTGTCAAGATGTGTACAGTGCTCTAGCATTTACACTATTCGTCCATTTTTGATATTACGTGAAGTGAATGTAGTTGGTTCAAAACTCATATGTTTGTTGCCGGGACCACTGGAGAAGGCTGAGATGGACCATCCAATTGGCACTTCTCGCTGAAGTTGCTGCAGATGCCTTGTTCTAATATTTTAGGATGGGGATGTCTGTGATGCTTCCACCAGCGAGTTGTGGCAGAACTGCAGAGCTTAGTACGTTCGATTGTTTCTGGGATCAATTAGTTCTATTTCTTTTTGCTTCTTCTGTTGGCATGCAGGTTTGAGAGCTTCGTCCAGATGGCAGCACATCTTTATGTATGATTTGGAGATGCTGCTGTTGGACTGGGGTGTGCAAAGTTAAAAATCACACAACACCATGTTATAGTCCAACAGGTTTAATTGGAAGCACACTAGCTATCGGAGTGACGCTCCTTCATCAGGTGATAGTCTTTCATCTTTATGTATGCCTGTTTCTGTTCTGGGCATTCTCTCCTGCACTCTGCATTGAACAAAGATTGATCCCCTAGCTTGATGGTAATGACTGAGTGTGGAACATGCCAGGCCATGAGATGTGAGATTGTGCTGGAATACAATTCTGCTGATGTTGCTTGTCCATAACACCTCATAGATACCGAGTTTTGTGTTGCCAGAACTGCTCAAAGTCTGTCTCATTTAGTACATTCATAGTGCGACTCATGACAATGGAGGGTACTTTAAGGCGAGGCTTATTTTTACAAAAGGACAGTGTGATGGTCGGTCTTACTGATACTGTACTAGACAGATGCGTCAACGGCTGTCAAATATTTAACAATGGTATCAAGTATGTTTTACCCCCTTGTTGGTTCCCTTACCGCTTGCTGTCAACCCAGTTGAACAGCGATGTATTTTAGGACACGACCAGCTCGATCAGTAATCCTGCTGCTGAGCTGCTCTTGATGGTGGACATTGAAATCCTGTACTCAGAGTACGTTTGACACCTTTACACACTCAGTGCTTCCTCCATGTTTTGATCAACGTCGAGGAGTACTGATACATCAACTGAGGGAGGTCAGTACGAGTTTATCAGCAGAAGTCTTGAGACTTGCTGGGTCTGGAAGCTAATGTAGATTACTCCCATGGCAAATCCTTCCTGTCTGTTCACCTCTGCGCCGCCACCTCTGCCTGTTCTGTCCTGCTGATAGGACAGGACATATCTAGGAATGGTGATGCTCGGGTCTGTATCATTGTCTGAAATGCATGATCCCGTGAGTATGATTATGCCAAACTGCTCCTTGATTTGTCTGTGGGACAACTCTCCACATTTTGGCACTACTCCTGGATGTTCGTGCGGACATGTTGCTTTCCTCCTACCCACGAGCCTACCAAGGCATACTGCTTCACCTGGGGTACCTAGTTTTCGTCTTAAATTTAGATCTTTCTCCAGTCTCTTGTCAAACCTTATCAGGTTTCATTTTGACCCTTTACCCTGGTCTCGTTGAATAACAGGCAGTCCAATTCTGTCTCCTCGTCCAACTTGTCACATCGCCCTCGCTAATTCACAGGTATTGTTCCCTGTTCTGTCCGACGGTCGTTACCAATTATATCCTTCTCACCCAGTCTGTTGAAGACTAACATTTGACGTCACTGTCATTGGATAATCCTGCTCGATCCCCACTCTCTGTTTCCCTTCTGAAATCCTTATATTTGTGCCCACAAAATCTATCCTTGGCCACTTATGTTTCTCACCTACATACTGCCAGGAGATGACATCCACAAAAAGCACCATGTTACTTCTCATATGGACACTGACAATGCCCAATTCTATCTCACCGTCATCACTATCCATTATTCCACTGTTACTCAGTTATCAAATTGCTTATCACGCTTCCACTACTCGATAGCTGCAAGTTCATTCAATGAAACTTTGCAATGGTTAAATCCGTTGGCTTCAGTTGATATTGCAAATTACTTGCCCTTTCTTCTGAGCCCCTCCCTGCCACTGGGAACTGCCTGAGTCACAACTACACTCTTCAAAACGTCGGTCGCATGTCTGACACCAAGGTCACCTTCTGATCAGACATCGAGACAATCACTAACACCTGGAATTCAAATCTCTAAAATGTTACTTGTCTCCACGTCACCCCAGTTCAATTGCTACTGAAACCTCTTACTCGTGCCTGATTGTCTTAACTTGACAAATCTGATACCGAATATTTGATTCTGTGACTGACCCAGAATCTGCTTCCAGACTATCCCGTGATGGGACACATCCTCTCAGCATTTACCCTGTCAAACCCAATATGAATCCTATATATTTCAATGGGATCACTTTTGATTCTTCCAAACTTCAGTGAGTGTTTTCACAACTTGCTCAGCCTTTGCTTAAAAGATAATGCTTCCAAACCATGGATAATCACAATGAATCTTGTCGGAAATGATCTACCACTCCAATAAAGTGTTCTATTTCCTTAAATAAAGGCCCCAAAACTGCTCATATTAGTCCACATGTCGTCTCAGCACTTTGTGCCTATTCTCTATTAACTTCCTTGTACTGGATTCCGACTTAAAAAAAGCTGTCTTGATTCTCAGCTCGGGAAAGAGAGTTTCATCTAACTGGGCAGATTGCTGTTTCTGCTTAGTGATTCTCTCTTCCACGATATCGCTGTGTTAGTAAACGGTTTGTTAATTTCTCTTCAATTTATGTTTCATGATCTCTAGTTTAATGCGCTAATTTCTAGACAGTTATGTTTACCACAAAGCTTGCCTTCCGAAGTCAATCGAACTAGTGCGATAAATGCTGTGAATGCTCCTTCCATGAGTGACCAAAAATCACCCGGTCATCAATATACACCACTGTTAGAAATGGGTGCAGATATAGAAAAAGCATATCGAAAAGGGGTACAGCAAGAGAACTATTAACTCTGCAAGTACTTAGGGAAGAGTATCTGTACTTTTCAGTGCATAATTATGGATAAATAAGCACTAACTTTAAAGTAGATTTATTAAGGAAAATAATTCCTTTTACCATAATGTTTAAAACAACAGTTTCAGCAGAAAGCTAAGATTACTGAAACATATAATCGAAGCATGAAAAAGATACATTGTGAAGATGTATATACAAGAATAGAATGTACCTATGAATAACGAAAGAAGTTACAAAGGGGAACACCGGGATAAGAGTTTAGCCTTATGACAGCACATGCAAGGGGGAAATTGCCAACTTGGAAAGAAAGGGGCAATGGGCGTAGAGCATAGATGGGTAGAGGCGAAATAGCAAGAGAGATTGGGTAATTAGGAGTCTGGAGAGATGACCTCACGCAGCTCAAAGGGTATAACTGTACATCAACCTAAGTTCTAATTTGCTTTCATTTGCTTTTGCAATTGAAGCCCTTATGCAATTGAAGCCCTTACTTGCAAGTTTGTAACATGCTGTCTTGTTTCCAGCTTTGGTGGCCTCGTCTAAATTTTAATGAGTTTGTTTCTAATAGATTTGGGGGTTCGTCCGGGATCCCAAGCTCCGGTCGCTCAGCATTCTTGGAGAAACGGAGAAGGTGCACCTCGCTGATTTCGGCGATCTCTAGTTTCCCCTTGTTGCTGAGGCGGGTTTGGGCGAGCGAGATCCGGACTGAGAGACTCTGGAATCAAGACGGGTTGAGACGTGGCAGGTTCGGTCGGGTAACTCTTGTGCACAAACCCGGGTAAGAAAAAGGTCTTGAATAAGTATTATCGGGGTGACTGGGGTAGACAACGGTATTTGCTGCTATCACCGCGGGGCAGGGACCACTGACACACGGCGGGTCGGTAACTCTTTTATACACAAAACCCGGGTAAGATATATTTGTATATCTCCGGGCGACCAGGGCAAGCAACGGTTGTTGCTGCCATTGCCGTGGACTGGCGTGCGGCAGGTTTCATTGGGTAACTTTTGTGTACAGAAGACCTGGGTAAGATATATCTGTATATCTCCGGGCGAGCGGGGCCGTGGGACAGGGCACGCTGACACGTGGTGGGTTTGGTCAGGACAACTCTTGTGTATAGTGTATACAAGACCCGGGCAACGAGGCGAACCGGGGTGAGCAGTGATAGTTGTCTGGATAAGCAACAGTGGTTCCTGGATAAGCAACAGTGGTTGCTGCCGCGTATTGCCGCGGGACACAGTGCATTCGACCAGGTAACTGTTATGAAAAGGGATCTTTAAGTATTACCTTGGTAGTCGGGACGACCTTGGTGGTCGGGGCGACCTTAGGTGGTCGGGGACGTACGGGAAGTATGGGAAATTGGCAACTTTTAAAATAAAGTGTTTAATTGGCTAGATTAATCTGATGAGTAAGGTATCTACCTGATTCGATCACTCAGCATTTAGACTGGTTTTGAAGATGGGAAATCCCCCACGCCAAGGTCAGGACGCTGAAGTGGGTGTGGAAGAAGTTGACACTGGACCTCAGTAAGGCTAATTAAATTACATCAAGAAACGGTCGAGTATTAAAATGGGAAATAAGAATAGTTGTTTCAGTGTCAAAGGGGACATGAGAGGGACGTCCGAGGACCACATCCCAATGGACAATCCTTTAGGAAAAATGTTGAGAGATTGGAAGTACAATCCTCGGACGTGAGGAAAGGATAAAAACTAAATGATAAAATGTCAATGAAAAACAGCCTTACAGTCAGGAGGAATCAGATTATGCTTTGTGCCAGAAGGGCTAGTAGCTGATGGGCTACTGAGGGTGCACTTCGTAACTAACTTATGGCCAGACGTCCAGAATAATATTCTAAAGCAAGAGGAGTCATTGTGGGAAACTCAAAGTGTCTGTGAGACATGGTGTCTGTGTGTGTGTGTGTGAGAGAGAGAGAGAGAAAAAAAAAAGAGCTGTACAGCGAGTAGAAAGTTTAACACTTTGTGATTCAGTCTGAATGTACATTCGTTTGTTGGTGATTGAATGTCCCCTGGAGCTTGAATCCGGGATTGTTTTGAATCTAATTTCTATTATGGAAATTTTATCGTGATTTATTTTAAGTTTAAGGATTTTGCAAGATTATGAAACAAAATGTTCTTTTTACAGGTCATGACTGCCTTACTATCAGTTTCTAACTAATCTCTTTTATCCTTACATAAAAGCGACTTATGGAGGACAGTTGAAGTTTTAACTTGAATAGATAAATCCTTTTAAGGCAGCTCTGGTTATTTCACGACCTATAGCATTGTAATTGAGCAATGACTGGTCAGGACTACTTGGGAGGACTGGTTTTGGATTTGAATCAGGGGAATGGAAACGGGTGATTGTGGTGGAATTCAGAGTTGGGAACTGTGTGCATTTTGCATTTTCGATATTAAAAACTGAATAAATGAATTTATAAAATATAAATATATATTTACAAGTAAGATTCCACAATGTATATTCAGGAACATGCTTTAAAGAAAAGCAAGCATAAATTGATAAATTGTATTTGAGATTACAGGGAGCAAGAAATATTGAAATATTTCTTTTAAAAATCAAGGTCTAAACGAAACATAGGGTGATGAGGAATGGCCAGGAGGTTGCCCTAAAGCTGTTCAGTTGCTTAAATCGGCTCAGCAATTGATCTGGCAACGTAACAGAAGGCAAAACTAATGATAAGCCACGGTTGTTGAGGTAATTAAGAAAAAGGACAAAACTAAAAGGAGAAGAAAACCGAAATGTTGGCGGGCAGCACGTTGAAAATAAAGTGAGGAGAAAGCATCGGGGAGGAGATATTAAGGAGTCTGGTAGACAGGAACAAGAATCAAAGTGGAAATCCCCACAGGCAGGATGTTATTACTGTGGAAAGACTTTAAGAGAGAGTGTCTAGACCCGAAAAAGGCAGTGCCGTTTATGAACCTTGATGAAAAATAGGGGTGTCAGGAGTTCCTGCCCCCGGGGACCCACCAGGAACCCTTGATAAATTTAAAGGTGGGACCTTCCAAAGAGAACGTAGTTTTCCTCGTCGACAGGGAGCAGCAAGGTCATCCTTAAATTTTAAGCCCAAAGGCATGGGAACAAAAAGAAAAGTTAATCGGATTATGGCGACTGTTTTGTGATGAGAGGCACGAAGAATCGGTTTTGCGTTCATGACGAGATATTGCCACCACATTTGGGATTGAATTAACTGCAAAAGGTGCTAAATATTAGTTATTTATTATATACGTTATATAATTCAATTGAGTTAGCCTGAATCAATATTAGTTGGCAGGATTCCTTCATGCATTCTCAGTGAGCTGTCATATTGATTCATGGTTAATTTAAAACATGGCTGCATTAACTCATTGTTACTTAAAGAATGGAAAGCTACATTACTGGCCGGAGTGTGTACAGACAGTGGTAACAATACCCTTATTGGTAGAGGAGTGTCGGAAACTTACTATTAGGGGAGCCTTAGTAGTCAGCACCCCACATTATGTTCGGTCAGGAGAAGAAAGGGGCATGATTAGAAGAGCTGCTCGGAGGGAATAAAAAAGACATCCGGTGGGTGAGGAGTGATACCCGCCAAAAACAAATTCCCCAATGTGCACCCACGTTGGAAGGGTATGGATGAACACGACGATAAATGAGGGACTTTCGAGAAATGGCCATTTTGCGTATTAAAGAAGCAGCACCTAAATCTCTGAATTTTTTTAAAGCCTTTGAAGTAAGACAGGAAAAGGAGGAAGCCCCGTCAGCCTTTTTACAGAGATTAAAAGAAGCCACTAGAAAGTATTCGGGAAAGAATCCCGATTATCGGGTAGCGCAGGGACATTTAAAGGTCCAATTTGTGACTAAATCATGGCCGGACATACAAAAGAAATTACAGAAAATAGAAGGCTGGAGTGAAAAACAGATAGAAGATCTGTTATATGAGGCAAAGAAAGTGTATGTGAAAAAGGGAAGTGGAGAAACAAAAACAAAAAAAACTAAAATAATGGTTGCAGTGGTTGAGGAAATTACGACGAGAAATTTAGAATCAGAGACAGAGCAGGGCAAGAGAGACAGAGAGCAGATGGTAGGGGAAGGAAGCAACTGGCAGGATGTTATTATTTTGCGGGAAAAAAACAGGACATTTTAAATGACAATGTCCAAGTTTAGGACGACAAAGAGAAACGGTATCATTGATGATTTTTGATGAAGATTAGCGGAGTCCGGGGTTCCGTCCTCCTGAGACCCACCGGGAACCCTTGATAAATTTAAAGGTGGGAACTCAAGGAGAGGAAACAGTGTTTTTAGTGGATACGGGAGCAGCACGATCATCCCTAAGCTTTAGACCTAGCGGTGTTAAATTAACTAACAAATGTCTCAAGGTTCTGGAGTAAAAGGCAAAGAATTCTTCAATCAGAATGCAGGACAATGGCTCACAGACTCTAAGATCTTGAAATATGAGACAATCGTAATAGAACTGGATGACCTTGTGTTAGTCACAGACAATTTCTTGAATCCAGCGGCATTTCTGTGGCAGAGAGAGGGGGGTGGCCCCTGGCAACACAGAACATGACTGTATTGATATTACTGAATATCAGACTAAAGTGGGAATGAACCTCAGAGATGTACTGTTGCATGCAAGAGCTCGGTTGTTTATCGACGGGTCCTCCCGATGATTGCGGGTAAAAAGCACAATGAATATACTGTAGTAGACGGGATAGAGGGAAGCATTATCGATGCTGAAAGACTGCCTAACGGCTGGTCAGAATTCAATGCTAAGTTTTTAAAGAACTATATTGTGGCGCTCGGCTCTTCTTTGTCTATTCTTAGGAATAAAGGCCTGTTGGTACAGACACCGCCACTCGAGTTTGCAGTACATCGAATACAACCGGGTGATTGGGTCCTGATCAAGACCTGGAAAGATACCAAGCTGCACCCGAGCTGGGAGGGACCATTCCTAACCCTCCTAACAAGTGAAACAGCTATTCGGACTGCTGAGAAAGGGTGGAGTCACCGCACTCGCTTAAAGGTCCTGTGAACGTCCCAAAGGCGGAGTGGTACGCTCATCTACAGACAACCCTCTGAAAGTTAAGCTGAGAAAGAATGAACTGTGACAAAGACTCTTTTAACGTTTGCTGATATACATATATTGTTATTGATTGTAAGGGCTGTGTGCACTCACCTCTCCCTGACATCTAAAAGGTTAAGACAGGACGGTAAGCAGGGTTCAGAGATTGGTAGATACTGGTATAGTATTGTAATGTTAGTAGTACTAACTATTCAAGGAAGCGGGAAAAATCACTTCACTACGCTGTGCCAGAATTATGCTAAACAAGAGGGACTTGCCGACTGTTGGGTCTGTGCAGAGGTCCCAAACCATGGGGATTCTGGAACCCCCACCTCAGTAATGCTGCTCACGAAAAAAAGAAGTATACGATGTACAATAATTTGATGTGGGTTCAAATAATACAAAGTGGAGATCTGAAAGGAGCAAATATAACTTTGCGGGTTGGTTCCCAGGGCCAGCCCCGAAAAATCAGGGCACTATTGATAGTCTCAGAATTTCCCCACCGAAAGGAGCAGTGAATACCACCTGTTTCTGTAATCAGAATGATGCTGTACCTTTCCAACTAGGAAAATCATCTTGTGTCCACCCAGTCCTGCCACTGTCACGACCACCCCCCGCTAATTAAATGGAATATATTGGGTATACTGTCTGAAGGCCTATCCATTTATTCCAGGGAAAAATATGTTCGTGTGACCAGAAAGGTTGGAGTAGCTGCTGTTACCTCGCTTATATAGTCCCTCAGCTCCGAATAGAAAACATGAGCACAACCTGCGAAAGGAGGGGGGGATAAGATGTAAGACACGAGAACTGAAGGAGAGGAAACAGTGTTATGAGACAATCTTAACAGAACAGGATGGCCGTCGACTGTGGACACTACTCCCAAACTACGGCACTACAAGGGCAGGGGTGGAAATACAGGGACTGGCGGCCGCCCTTGAAAATATAATTAATGATACCACCAGTGCAATGGGAGAAACTGAATCCCAAATATCGGCCATAACCACTGAAATGATTGCTACGGTACTAACAGCTTTACAAAATCAAATGGCTTTAGACTATCTTTTGGCCAAAAAAGGGGGAACCTGTGTTCTGATTGGTAAAGAATGTTGCACCTTCATCCCAGACACCTCTTCCATAGTGGAAGATAAGGCAGAAATAGTAAAGAAAAGAATAAGCAATATAAGAGAAATTGGGGATAAACTCCGAAAAGATGAAGGATGGGGATGGGGCAACTGGGGACTGACTGCTTTGGGAAAATGGTTAGTGAATTTAGGCATTTATGTGCTACTAATAATTGTACGTTGACTGATAGGGTTAAATGTGTTAAAATGGATAATGACTAAGCTGGAAATGTCTTTGGGAGGATGACGAAGCTGGAAATATCTTTGGGAGGACAACAACCAATAATGGTCATGACAATAGCACAAGCGCAAGAAAGAGAGAGTAACAGATTACTCCTGGAATTTTTTTAACAGACAAATTTAGACGGACAGAAATGACTACATTGTGGACCTCGACACCATTGGGTGAAAAGAGAACAGAAAATAAGTTTGCAAAAAAAAAATTAAATGGTTAAGAAAAGAAATGGGGTAATTGTTAAAAATGGGAAAAAGTGTTGTTTTTGCAGATATAGAAAAAACACAGAGAAAAGGGGTACAACAAGAGAACTATTAAATCTGCAGGCATTTAGGGAAGCGTACGTCTACGTTTCAGTGCATTATTATGGATAATTAAGTACTAACTTTCATGCAGATTTATTAAAGAAAATAATTCCTTTTCTCATAATGTTTAAAACAACAGTTTCAGCAAAAAGCTAAGATTGCTGAAACAAATAAGCGAAGCATGAAAAAGATGCGTTGCTAAGATGCATGTACAAGAATGGAATGTACCTATGGATGATGAAACAAGTTACAAAGGGGAACACCGAGATAAGAGTTAAGCCTTATGCCAGCACGTGCAAGGTGGAAATTGCCAAATTGGAAAGAAATGGGCAATGGGCGTGAAGCATAGATGGGTAGAGGCGAAATAGTAAGAGAGATTGGGTAATTAGGAGTCTGGAGAGATGACCTCACTCAGCTCAAAGTGTATAACTGTACTAACCTAAGTTCTAATTTGCTTTCATTTGCTTATGTAATTGAAGCCCTCACTTGCAAGTTCGTAATAAACTGTCTTGTTTCCAGCTTTGGTGGTCTCGTCTAAATTTTAGTGAGTTTGTTTCTAACACCACACAGTTGGGTAATCCGGCAATCACCTTATTAGTCAGTCTCTCAAATGTGGCTGGAGCGTTTTACTAACCAGACGGCATGACTTTGAACTGGTATAGTTCATTTGGCGTTGCGAAAGTCGGAATTGCGTTTGAACTCTCTGGCAATGGTATCCTCTGAGCAAGTCCAAATTAGAAATATACGTTGTTTGTCAAAGTTTTTCGATACAGTACAACAACCGTGGAATTAGATATGCATCAGTCTTTGTAACAGCGTTTACACAGCGATAGCCAATGCATGACCATTGGGTAACATCTGGCTTTGGAACAATCACTATAGGTGGGATACAGACACCGGAATTCACTTCGATTATGACACCTTGGAGTTCTATCTCCTTCTGAACATGTGCCACCTTTAGAGGGTTATGCTAATAAGGTTGTTGCTTAATCGGAAATGCATCTCCTATATCTACAACGTGAACAATTGGGTTAGTACTTCCCTGTTTGTTTCTCCATATCTACTATGGTGTAGGGATAACTCTTCCAGGTAATTTCGATCTCCCTGTGGAAGTTAACTTAACATTTTATCCCAATTTCTGACAACTTCCTCATTGTCCGTTTTGATTTGAGGAATGCACACTTCAACATCCTATGAACTTGTTTTTCCTTCAATGCTGTCGCCATTAGCACCTTCTTTTCTTGCTTGTCTTCCCTGTCAAAATACTTTTTGAGCATACTTAGAGAACACACTCTGTGAGATTTATTCCTACCTGAAGTCCTTATCAAGTAGTTCACCTCACTCAACTTCTTCTATGTTTTAAAACGTCCATGCTTTTTAAGGTTCACCTATCAGTGAAATTACCACCAATACTTTAACCTGAGTTGCAAAATTGCCAATGTGTGGTTTCATATTTGCTTCTTGTTTCATTATATGCTGTGATACTTTTAAATATAGTCTAGCCAGCTCTGCAGCTCTATTTAGTCGTTCTCTAAAATTTGACGTATTCCAAATGGGCAGTCTCCGAATTCTGACTAATCAATTTCTCCTTAATCAATTTTAATCGCCTTCTCACTTAATGTCCAAAAGCTAACAAAAATAAAATAAATTTATTCCATTCATTCGGTGCATTTCTGATCGCAAAATGTACAAACGGATCTCTCGTATTCCCAATCATCTGTATAATCCTGACCATAACTGGTTAACACGGTCTGCAGTGTTTCATGCCATCTCTCTCGCGCTCCCTTCGACTTTGACTGGTATGCAAAGATGTTGATTGCTTTATTTCTAAGTTATCCACAAAGTCCTTGAATAGTTTGGACGTCAAGTATGATACGTGAGCTACTGGGTCACTTTTGTTAGCCTGGGTCTAGTTAAAAAAAGTAATTCTTCTACACCCCTTTTTGTTGTGATGTTACCTTTGTAAATCTAGACGAAACATCCATTATTGTCAATAAATGTATGTCCTCGGTTTTTGTTCGAGGTTTGGACCCTAGGCAATCAAAACATACACTTGTGAAATGTTCCTCAAATATTGTAATAGGTATTAATGGTGCAGGTTTTATTCTGTCTGTGGTTTTCCGATTAGCTGACATGTATGACACGTCTGGCAAATTTCAACGAAATCCTTGGGTAGTCCAGGCCAGTAAAAATGTCTTTGCATTTGAACCAATACTTTACACACCCCTTAATGACCTCCAAGTGGTAGCTCATGCACCACTCGCTGCACCTCCTTTCTACACGTAATGACAAAACTATTTGATGAATATGTGCCCATTTCTCATCTGCTTGAATGTGTGATGGTTTCCATTTCCTCATTAAGACATTATTTGTTATGCAGTAACACACATTAATGCATTCACTCTCCTTCTCTGTATATACCTTGCTAATATAACTGGTTAAACTCCTCATCTTTCTGCTGTAATTCAATCAGATTAGCAGAGCTAAAGATACTTGCATTTTTACTTATTTGCTCATTCTCTGCACCACTTACCTGATCAAAAAAATTCTGCTAAATCTATGTCAGCTTCCTTATTTGTGCCTTTTGATTCCCCCCCCCCCCCCCCCGATTCAGCTTGTCCGTCTGTGACTGTGTGACCACACAATCTGAAAATAATCCTTGATAAACATTCTCCAGACCTACAGTTTCCAACGCATCCACTGGCTTTTCAACTAGAGTAGGCAGCACGCCTACCAGTGAATCAGCTGTATAGTTTGCAAGGAAAAACTGTATTCCTTTATCTGGGAGTTTGTCCAGTACTCTTACCACCTATACTCCACACTCGTGTGCGCTCTCTAGCCTCACTTTATACAACTAAACACTTGTTGTCTCACAATGAATTAATATTACCAGTATCTTTTCTGGCAACACTCACTCAGGAGAACATATCTCCTCACCCTTCAGCATAACAGACTAAGAGCATCCTCTGTACCTTAATATTGTATCCTCCTTTCCTATTACTCCGGGCCTATATGAATAAACTTCATCTTTGCATGTATATTTTAAGTGGATCCAGCACTTCCTCCTAAATCGACCTCTGATAATCTTGCACGCTCTGAGACAGTTGTGTATCCTCCCTTATGCCTTTTGTTACTAGTCCAATTCCAGGCTATTCCAGGCTAATCTGGTTTTCCGAAGTATGGCTTTCTCCTCTAACACCAATGCTGTGATTTCGTGTGGTCCACTTTATTACAATGACAACATCGAAGGTTTTTAACGTTTCATTCTCCCTCAAGGGTTTATTCTTTACCCTGTGTTAAGTTATCCTACGGTCTTCGCTGAGAAATATCTTCCCCTTTCCCTTTCCATCTCTTTGTCCCAATTTATATCTCTCACCGACTGAAGTGGATTCTGTAAGCCAAACCAAGTTTTATGGACCAGCTTAGAATCATCATCCACATCAGCTACTAATCTTGCTGTTTTAACTCTCTGCTCTGCCACATACGTTCGCACTACTTCAGTCAGTAACGTTTTTGAATTCCTCCAAAATAACTACCTCTCTCAGGACATCATAGTTTGCTCGATTTTTATAGATCTTATCCGTCTATCGAAGTTACTCTGTTTCATCATTTCAAAACCAATATAGGTGAGTCCTGGTCCCTTGTCAGATTACTGAAACGCTGTGTATAGGCTTTGGGTACAAGCTCAAATTTACTTAAGATGGCTTTTGTAACCTCCTCATACTCCCCAGATACCTCCTCTGAAGTTCTGCGAACACCTCACTTTTAGAACGGGCCCCTCCTTAGATTTCTGAAATGCTGTCTATAGGCTTCTGGTAGAGCTCATATTCAATTAAGATAGTTTATTTCATCTCCCCATAATCCTAAGATACATCCTCTGAAGTTCTGTGTATATATCACTAGCCCGACATACCAGGTTGTTTTGGATGAACAAAACCCACATTGCCACTGGACACTGCATTTGCTTAGCCAACTATACAATTAAGATGAAAAAGTCTTCCACTTAATTCTCGTCAATTCTAACAAACCTTGATTATACTTAAACAGTTTCTCACTGGGCTTCAGACCACCAGGGCTTTGTTCATTCTCACTCTCTTCCACAGTGAGCCTACCCTTTGCATTTATCTACAGCCTTTTTAAGCTGACTTTCCTTCTAAAGTGTCGATTTTCGGAGTTCAAAAGCTCTCTTTTTTCTCTTCTCTCTCTTCCCCCCGTTCTCCTCCTCTCTCTTTTTCAATCTGTTCTGCTGCTCTACCAGCTTACCCTCCCTTCTGCTTTAAATCATAACTCTAGCTTTTTTCTTTCCGCTCCCCTTTCCTTATCGCTCACCTCTAACTCAAGCTGTTTCATTTATAATTGAATTCTTGCCAATGTTGTGGATTCTGATGGTTTCTCCAACAAGTGTAAATGCAGTGCTACTGCTGTAATTATCTCAAGTTTCCGCACAGACGCAGGCAGTTCCAAATCCATCTTCTCCTTTAGTTCTTGCTACTGGGTCAAATTCACCGCGTCCTCATCTATGAAACATTTCGCGACTGAAAGGGCCATTCATATCCCAAGCTTTGTCTACTCAACCAGACCAACACCCTAAATAAAGATGCTAACACCTACCAAGCGTTGTTTAAAATCCCGGAGGAGCCCCCAGTATGTTATAGACCAGACCAGACCATTCAAAACATTCTTTAGCCAGCTGCCCACATCATAACTTTGCAAGTTATGTCAGCATATGTACAGAGAAACTTACCTAGAGTAAGTTAGCGAGGTTGACTACTTGGTTTTAAAACAGACAAAATTTTATTCCCAAAATTACACAACGAAACATAAAGAACGAGATAAAGAAACACAACAGATTAATTATGCTGGGCCAACAGCAGTCTCAATAGTAAAATTCCCTCTCGAAATAAGTATAAAAGCAGCACGTGTTTAAAGATTCAAATTTAAGAGCAAGAAGAGAGATGGTGATTTTCCACGCAGCTCAGTTTTGAATTTGTCACCAGTGCTGATCATTTGCCTATCATTATACAGGAGGAGAGAGTGAGGTCTGCAGATGCTGGAGATCAGAGCTGGAAATGTGTTGTTGGAAAAGCGCAGCAGGTCAGGCAGCATCCAGGGAACAGGAGAATTGACGTTTCGGGCATAAGCCATTCTTCAGGAATGAGGAAAGTTTGTCCAGCAGGCCAAGACAAAAGGTAGGGAGGAGGGACTTGGGGGAGGGGCGTCGGAAATGTGATAGGTGGAAAGAGGTCAAGGTGAGGGTGATAGGTCAGACTGGGGTGGGGGCGGAGAGGTCAGGAAGAAGATTGCAGGTTAGGAAGGCGGTGGTGAGTTCGGTGGATTTGACTGAGACAAGGTGTGGAGGGGAAATGAGGAAACTGGTGAAATCCGATTTCATCCCTTGTGGTTGGAGGGTTCCTAGGCGGAAGGTGAGACACTCTTCCTCCAACCGTCGTGTTGTTGTGGTCTGGCGATGGAGGAGTCCAAAGACCTGCATATCCTTGGCGGAGTGGGAGGGGGAAATGAAGTGTTGAGCCACAGGGTGGTTGGGTTGGTTGGTGTGGGTGTCCCAGAGGTGTTCTCTGAAACGCTCCCCAAGTAGGCGGCCTGTCTCCCCAATATAGAGGAGGCCACATCGGGTGCAGAGGATGCAATAGATGATGTGTGTAGAGGTGCAGTGAATCTGTGGCGGATATGGAAGTTTCCTTTGGGGCCTTGGAGGGAGGTGAGGGGGGAGATGCAGGCGCAAGTCTTGCACCTCCTGCAGTTACAGTGGAAGGTGCCGGGAGTGGAGGGTGGGTTAGTGGGGGGTGTGGATCTGACGAGGGAGTCACCGAGGGAGTGGTCTTTACGGAATGCTGATAGGGGAGGGGAGGGAAATATATCCTTGGTGGTGGGGTCCGTTTGGAGGTGGCGGAAATGACGGCGGATGATGCGCTGTACATGGAGATTGGTGGGGTGGTAGGTGAGTAACAGTGGGGTTCTGTCCTGGTGGCGGTTGGAGGGGCGGGGCTCAAGGGCGGAGGAGCGGGAAGTGGAAGAGATGCGGTGGAGGGGCATCGTCGACCACGTCAGGGGGGATATTGCGGTCGTCGAAGAAGGAAGCCATCTGGTTTGTACGTTTTTGGAACTGGTCCTCCTGGGAGCAGATGCGGAGGAGATGAAGGAATTGGGAGAATGGGATGGCGTTTTTACAGGGGGCAGGGTGAGAGGAGGTGTAGTCCAGGTAGCTGTGGGAGTCGGTCGGTTTGTAGTAGATGTCCGTGTTGATTCCGTCGCCTGAGATAGAAATAGAAAGGTCGAGGAAGGGGAGGGAGGAGTCTGAGATTGTCCAGGTGAATTTGAGGTCGGGGTGGAAGGTGTTGATGAAGTGGATGAACTGTTCAACCTCCTCGTGGGAGCACGAGGCAGCGCCGATACAGTCATCGATGTAGCGGTGGAAAAGGTGGGGGGTGGGGCCAGTGTAGTTGCGGAAGATGGACTGTTCCACATATCCTACGAAGATGCTGGCATAGCTGGGGCCCATGCGGGTGCCCATGGCTACTCCGTTCGTTTGGAGGAAGTGGGAGGATTGGAAAGAGAAGTTGTTTAGGTTGAGGACCAGTTCAGTCAGTCGAAGGAGGGTGTCATTGGAAGGGTACATGTCAGTCTGGCGGGAAAGGAAGAAGCGGAGGGCTTTGAGTCCTTCGTGATGGAGGATGGAGGTGTACAGGGACTGGATGTTCATGGTGAAGATAAGGCGTTGGGGACCGGGGAAGAAAATCCGCTTCTTCCTTTCCCGCCGTACCGACCAGTACCCTTCCACTGACACCCTCCTTCAACTGACTGAACTGGTCCTCACCCTGAACATCTTCTCTTTCCAATCCTCCCAATTCCTCCAAACGAAAGGAGTAGCCATGGGCACCCGCATGGGCCCAGCTATGCCTGCCTCTTCGTAGGATATGTGGAACAGGCCATCTTCCGCAACTACATTGGCCCCACCCCCCACCTTTTCGTCCGCTACATCGATGACTGTATCGGCGCCGCCTCGTGCTCCCACGAGGAGGTTGAACAGTTCATCCACTTCACCAACACCTTCCACCCCGACCTCAAATTCACCTGGACAATCTCAGATTCCTCCCTCCCCTTCCTCGACCTTTCTATTTATATCTCAGGCGACCGAATCAACACGGACATTTACTACAAACCGACGACTCCCATAGCTACCTAGACTACACCTTCTCCCACCCTGCCCCCTCTAAAAACGCCACCCCATTCTCCCAATACATTTGTCTCTGCCGCATCTGCTCCCAGGAGGACCAGTTTCAAAAACGTACAACCCAGATGGCTTCCTTCTTCGAGGACCGCAATTTTCCCCCTCCCCGACGTGGTCGACGATGCCCCTCCACCGCATCTCTTCCACTTCCCGCTCCTCCGCCCTTGAGCCACGCCCCTCCAACCGCCACCAGGACAGAACCCCACTGGTCCTCACTTATCACCACACCAATCTCCATGTACAGCGCATCATCCACCGTCATTTCCGCCACCTCCAAACGGACCCCACCACCAAGGATATATTTCCCTCCCCTCCCCTATCAGCATTCCGTAAAGACCACTCCTTCCGTGACTCCCTCGTCAGATCCACACCCCCCACCAACCCACCCTCCACTCCCGGCACATTCCCCTGCAACCGCAGGAGGTGCAAGACTTGCGCCTACATCTCCCCCCTCACCTCCCACCAAGGCCCCAATGGAAACTTCCATAACCCCCACCGATTCACCTGCACCTCCACACTCATCATCTATTGCATCCTCTGCACCAGATGTGGGCTCCTCTATATTGGGGAGACAGGCCGCCTACTTGGGGAGCGTTTCAGAGAACACCTCTGGATCACCCGGACCAACGAACCCAACCACCCTGTGGCTCAACACTTCAACTCCCCCACCCACTCCACCAAGGATATGCAGGTCTTTGGACTCCTCCATCGCCAGACCACAACAACACGACGGTTGGAGGAAGAGCGCCTCATCTTCCGCCGAGGAACCCTCCAACCACAAGGGATGAACTCGGATTTCACCAGTTTCCTCATTTCCCCTCCCCACCTTGTCTCAGTCAAATCCACCGAACTCACCACCGCCTTCCTAACCTGCAATCTTCTTCCTGACCTCTCCGCCCCCACCCCAGTCTGATCTATCACCCTCACCTTGACCTCTTTCCACCTATCACATTTCCGACGCCCCTCCCCCAAGTCCCTCCTCCCTACCTTTTATCTTAGCCGGCTGGACAAACTTTCCTCATTCCTGAAGAAGGGCTTATGCCCGAAACGTCGATTCTCCTGTTCCCTGGATGCTGCCTGACCTACTGCGCTTTTCCAGCAACACATTTTCAGCTATCATTTTCCAGGTCACGTCTGAAATATGAACACTTTTGCCTGAAGTCCCATCTGTTTTCATGTGAACCAAAGAACACTCAAAATCATTTTAATCTCTCAACAAAACAAGACCGATTGGAGCCCGACTTGGTTTATTAACCCTTTGAAAAATAATGAAGGACAGATTATCCTTGAGCCAAGTTAATGCTTTTCTAAAATAGGGACATGATTTCAGACAACATCGATTGTGTCAATCTCCTTTAGCATCCTTTGGACCTTAGTGAAATCTCCTCTCATTCTTCTAACGTGCAGAGAGTACAGGCCTGAACTGCTCAATCTCTCTTCAGAGGAAGTACTACTCATTACATGAATCAATCTTGTAAACATCTTCTGAATTGCCTCCAATTCAACTACATCCCTCCTGCAATCAGGACATCCAAACTGTACAGAGTATTCAATTGCGATCTCAGAACGACCTTGCATTTTTGCAGCAACACCGCCCTCCCTTTATATTCAATAGTGTTAGAAATAAATGACCAAATTTCACCTGCCGTTCTCATTAACTGCTGTGCCCGCGTCTGAGTTATCTGTGATATGGCCGAGTCCACCCAGATTCTTATGCACTGAAGAACCCTGAAGTTTCTCTCTATGTCTATAATAAGTTGACTTTCTGATGCACTGACCAAAACGGATACTCTCATACATTTCGTTGTTCAGTTTGAACTGCCAAATGTTGGCTCACCTATCCATATCCATTTTCAAATCTCTGACATGTTCCTTGCAATTTCTCGCCAGAGTTAGTGTCAATTGAAAAAATGGTTATAACATGTTCTATCTCCTCAGATAAGTAGTAATACGGATTGCAAATAGTTGTGGCCCGCCGACTGAGCCCTATGGGTTCAAAAAGGTTGTATCACCCAAACAGAAAGTGACCGATTTATTCGACCTCACTGCATTTTGTTGGTTCGCCAATCCTGTATCCACTCTAACAAATTATATCGAACCTTATGCGGGCTTATCTGCACATTAACCTTTTGTGCACAACTTATTCAATGCCCCTGGAAATCCAAATATTAAATCTCCAGGGTCGCCATTACCAAACTTGCTTGTCACATCTTTGGAGAGCTCTAGATAATAATTGAAACGCGATTCAGTCTTTCTAAACTCATACTGATTCAGAAAGATTGTGGATTGACTTGCACATGTCCTTTCATTAATTTCTGAATTTCTGAATCACTTCGTTCCCTCCAATCCTTTATAATTGGCATGTAAAGCAACCTGCTCTGAATGCTGTTTGAGAAGCATGAGTGGCTGAATGGACTCATCCACTTGCTTTTGGAAAAGACTGATGCGCTGATATATTTCTGGTGTTCCCACGTTATCATCTAGATGGCCTGAATGTCCTCTTTCTGTTGAAGTGTAGGAGGCTGAAGGGCTCATGGATACTTCCTGTTGCAATGTAACAATTTGAATTACTGAAGAGCCTCACACGACTTCATAACAGGCAGGAGATACTGAAAAGTCTCCTCCTGCATCTTTGAAATTGGACCGAGGGAGTGATTGGTCTTCTCGAGATCCATACAGTAGGCACTTGAGGTGAAGTTTTCCTCAAATCCCATAATGGTAATAATATAGTTTGCATCCTTCTCAAATTCCCGTGGGACTGAATGCCCTCCTGTTATCCTAATTCCTGAAGAAGGGCTCATGCCCGAAACGTCGATTCTCCTGCTGCTTGGATACTGCCTGACCGGCTGCGCTTTTCCAGAAACACATTTTCAGCTGTTATCCTTGTGTGCCAATCTCCAGTCACTATGTGACTTCTTCCAGTTCCTGAATTACACATTTCAGAAGGCTGCTTGGATTGATCCTGTTGCGGTGAATCAGGGTACTGGTGCAACAGGGCCTACTGTGGGCCCAGTTTTGCCGGCACGAGAGGCTGATTGGCCTCCTTCTGTAACTTTTTATCAGGCTGCAGGGACTGACTAGCATCGTCCTGTTATGGTGTAACAGGGTCGAAGGCCTGAATATACCTTTGCTGTTCCTGGGTAACAGGTGGGAGAAGAGTAATGGATTACTCCATTTGCTGTGTATTTGGCTTCTGTTGCTGCTGACTCCTTCCAGTTTTCGATGTAATACGAATATCATCTGTCCTTCCTGTAAACTCAAGTGGATATTGGATTCAACCTGATAATCATTTCCTTATGAACTAATACCTTCATTTCTGAAATCAGCTGAGGGAGCTATCAATGAGCTGCATCCAGTGTCAGAAGATCCTGTCATCAATCATGACACTAAATCTATTCACAAGACTCCAGATGTGATCTCACTAAGTGACTGTACAGCAGCAGCTACACTTTGGCACCCTGATATAAGGTTCCAACCCAGGTTGGAGCAGTAACAGCTGTCTGGAGGAACGTCCATCATTGTTGACAGATCATTGTCCTTCCGTACACAACCAGCATAACGGGAGATCTGGTGAAAAATCATATTGACACTTGGGAAGGACAGATTAGATACAGAGGGATGATCTCAAAACAGATCAAAATAGGTCTGGTTGAATATCTCAGCTCAATCCACCATTCATCTCCATACAGTCCATGTTGCTCAAATTCTACTGAATCTTCAAACATCAAGAACAGACTAACTTTGTTTGGAGTTATATGTCAAAGTGAAAACTATAATACAAATGCAGGGCATGTCAAATAAAAACAGGAAATTGGATACACAAGTCTCTGGGTATAGCAGGAATAATTCAAAACAGAAGACAAATTCTAGTTGTTTCTAAACGCAAATAAATGCTAATACTGTCTAAAATAGATTGCGTGAGTGCATACTGAATGGTTTGGTTTAATAGTATGCTCACCACCAAGCTAGAGATCAGGCTCTTTTGGTACTGGTGTTGAGCGATCAAAAGAGTTAATTGAAAAACATGCGGTAAATGAGCTTTTGCTAATAGTGATCTCAATGTATCAGTTTTCTTTTCATGATGTTTACATACACGGCTGTTTTTGTTTTTGCTTTTGACATTATATTTATAATCCTGAATCATACAAGCCATAAAGTCGTGTCGGCAAGCTGGCTTCAATGACTTGGAAATTTACATGAAAAGGTATTTTTAAATACAGACAATGTCTGATATTTACGGAAACACCCTAAGGTTTACTATGTACATTTATCCCTCCAAGGCGAAAACAGCAAAACGGAAAGGTGACCAATCATAGTTTAAACAAGTTAATGTGACATTAGATCGAAGGAAGCAGATTTGATAAACTGGAGATATTAAAATGAAGCCATGGATTCAGATAAATGTAGGTCTCTGTAAAGGAGGAACAAGAAACTAATACGCAAGTTATAAAGAAGCAAGATTGCAAAGTAACTAAAAACATAAATACTGCAAAAAAGCTTCTTACCTGTATTTGAAAGGAAAATGTAACCGGGTTAATTGTGGAATGGCGAGTGTGCGGACAGGATAATCTACTGCTGAGAATATGGAAATTAACATGACAGTTGTGCAACTAAATTAATGGAGCAATACATAGAATCATGTGACAGATAAGCAACAAAGGAGCACAGGCTCAGAATAATAGTAGCACAATTTGATAGGTTAAGAGTAAGTTAGCAGACCAGTGTAGCAGAAGATGATTAGTTTAGAAAGACACTGCAAGTTAATATAATTGGTTATGCTAACGGCGCCAGATAAGTGTGTCAACTAGGAATGTAGAAACAGTAGCGATCCCCAAGAATAGGGTAGCAGTTGGGAAGGTATTTTCTGATTATCGCTTCTTTTGATTGCAAATAAAACTTTAACTTCAAGAGGAACTGTCTTTGTAACCTAGAGTTTCTCACAGAGCATCGAGTAAAAGTCTCCACAAGAAATCTGGCGCTGCGAGCAGGGGCGGAAAGAAACCTATACAAAAGAGGTGGCAACCCGACGGAACAACCCGGTCCATTGGGGACCATCCTGAGCCTAACAGAATCAGGGCTGGCCACACACAAAGAGATATAAGCGTGTTGCTGATAATTCAGATTAATTCTGTTAAGTGGGGGAGGTCCTTGGGGACACAAAAGTGCAGAAAATCTGGCGAAAAACTCTCTGATCCAAAGAACCAAGAAATTCAGTAACAAATTGAAATTTGAGGAGACCCAGAGGATTAGTCAAGAAAACTGCGCAGTGACGTAACGAGGAATAGAAATTAAATATCGTTTGAAATAAAATGTCACGTGTGTTAGTAAGTCTCTCTGGATATCGTCTCGCTGGTCATGATGGTGCGCATGGGAGGGCCGATTTAGTCACTGCGGATACCACCTCAGCGGTTTGCATTAGCAGGGCAGAGTAAGACCATGTTGATACTGCCTCTACCGTTACGAGGGTCTGTACAGGCAAGGCAAACTAAGTCCCTGTGAAC
This sequence comes from Chiloscyllium plagiosum, assembly GCF_037043375.1. Classification (NCBI taxonomy): domain Eukaryota; kingdom Metazoa; phylum Chordata; class Chondrichthyes; order Orectolobiformes; family Hemiscylliidae; genus Chiloscyllium; species Chiloscyllium plagiosum. Next base: position 41,857,194 of record NW_028270178.1, read on the forward strand.
GCTAACTCGCAAATTGTGGGGGTCTGCTGGGAAGGGCAGAGTAAATCCCTGTGGATGCCGCCCCACCAGTCAGGAGCGTCTGCACGGGCAGGGCTGATTAGTCTCTGTGGACACCGCTTCGCTAGTTCAGAGTCTTCACGGGCAGGGCAGATTATGTGCCTGTGAATACCTCCTCACCTGTTGCACAGGTCTGCGCGGTCAGGTCAGAGTAAATCCCTATGGATACCACCTCGCTAATCGCGAAAGGCTGCATGCGCAGAGCAGAGAAATTCCCTTTTGATACCGACCCGGGCGTTTTAGGAAAAAGTCCTCGTACATCCTGCGGATATTGCCTGATTACAGTAGGTGTCTGCACAGATGGAACGAACAAGGATAGATTGTCTTTATTAATTAGTTGAAACCAAGCTGCCATAGAACAATAAAAGACAAACTTCCTTTTTATCTAAATTGGACAGGTCCCCAACCTCCTCAAACACAGAATACATGAAGCAATATCCTTTGATAAAGGGAACGGTGGAAATAGAAGGATAAATTTTATCGTTGCTGATAAAGTTAAACTGAAAATGAGAAGGGAAGAAGTGAAGGGGTTAATCAAGGGAAGGCAGAACGAAAGGACAATATCACGAGAGGCAGTGGAGAAAATAAAAACAAAAACACGAACGAGAATTTGGAAGAGGAACTCGGGCTACTGCGGACAGTACGAGAACAAAAGCAGTATGAGGAGATTCTAAACAATAAACAGAGAGTTGACCGGGTTCAGAGAAAAGGTGAACCATGGTAGGGGCTAAAGGAAGTAGAACAGCGTGTTCAGAGGAGGCTCCTAAGGCGGCCAGCAGGAGACCAATGGGATGCATTGGAGATGGAATCAGGGTTAGGATCGGTTGGGGACTCCCTGGAGGAGGATGACAGCAGGGACACAGAGCTACCACATGTAAAAAAACGATGCTTTTGCTCGTAAGAAAAGGGGGTGTCGGACAGTCACAATATGTTCACTGGGGGACCCAGGATCTGGAGGGGTTAGAAATGAATTGCCCCAGTATGCAAGAGGGTACAGGAAACTGGCTTAGAGCCTTTGAAGATAAGAAGAATGTTGGAAAATGTTCATCTGTGTGTGCGATGCGGAGGGAGAGAGAGAAAGAGAGAGAGAGAGAGCTGACTCAGCACTGATTCCCTGAAGCTTGAAGAAAGTATAACATTTAGTGCTCTGGATTGCATGCACACTTGTTTGTTGGTGATTGAATGTTTATTATTTGTTCCTGGATCCAGGAGTGTTTTGTATTTAATTTGCACTTTGGAAATTTGGGATATCTTTTAAGAGATGTTTAAGTAACCATCGGTGAATATGAAAATAAAACATTGCAAAATAATGCAATATTAATGAAATATTAACCCGCCAGTTCTTCTTATAGACCCATGACTGCTGGACTGTTAATTTAGAACTGGTCATATTTTAAGTTTGCATGAAACCAATCTTATTTAAACTCGAATCAGTTTAATATGGAGAAAGGCGCCATTACAATTTGACATTAGTATAAACCTGCTCTCAAATCCTCATTATTTACTGCAACAATCAAAGTTCAAGTTCAACCCTTTCGACCTCACTGGACTAATCAATGATTTGATTAAGGGCAGTTATCGCAGTAGCACTGTAAATCCTGTCCTTAGCTCATTTTTTTTTAAATTAATAACTCTGAAGTAACATAGGGGAAAATCATCTCAGGCTTTAACATTTGAACATTGAGTGGAGGTACTACATGAACTTTATAGAGAATAATTTTTGAAAAATTTCGAACTGAAAGAATAACCATGGATCCCAAATATCTCAAACTAATCAAAGCAGATTTGTTTATACTTTGTTTGTTTCGGACTCGTATGTCTCCACCCAATTTTAAGACGGTTTTGGCTCATTTGTGTTTATGAAGCGCCAGTTGTTGTTTTATTCTACATCAATTTTCCTCCCTCACTGAGAATTGATGTTTTGGTTGATCGTTGTGTTTTGAAATTCATGTACAAATCTTAATATCTGTGTCTTTAAATTCGGCCATTATTTGTGCATGATAAATATTTTATTACCATGTGAGTAGACAAGACCTTTTAATGCAGCCACAGTCATTTCACAGCCGATGCCACTGCAAATGTGAAATGACTGGTCAAAACTGCCAAAAGGTACCTAATTTGAGATTAAAATTAAGGGACTAGAACCAGGTAATTATCATGGTTTTCAGAGTTGGAAATTATGTACTTTTTTAATCAATAATTTTACACTTTATATTCATGACTTCTAAAATGTATTATTCACTTTTTCAGTTTCCACCTCCGAATTAAAGGTATTTTTTTTAGTATATAATTATATTAACCCCTGAATCACAATATCAGAATTCTATGGCAAGACTGATTGGTTTTATATCTTTTCACACTGCCGTTGATCTGTGTCATTGCCTCGTGGTTACTTTGAAGCATTGCTGCATTGATTGATTATTAATAAATAAAGGAAGGATAAAGCCGCCCGTAGACTACATGATACTTTCCTGGCCAGTTAAAGGAGTTATGCATGTGGTAGGGGAATAGTGGTATGTACAGCAGATGGAACTCATAAAATCTGGGAGATGTTAAAAGCTGAGCATGAATGGCAAGATGAAAACAAAGGGACAGTAGGAACAGTGTAAGACCACTATTTTTGAGGAATATGAAAAAGGGTTAAAGCAGCAACGCTTGAAAAAAAGAATTTGCATTCTACTCGAAATCCCGAGTCTATGTCTGGCATACCAACCCTAACTGAGGATATGGATGAGAGATTTGGATTTTATGTCCGGATACCCAATGAGCCCCGAACAATTTCGGATTCTCCCCAGCATGCCACCCTCGTTATAAACCTTTCCTTATTTTGAAAGTGAAACGTTCAGACTTCATAGCCGATATCACTGGGGTGAGTCGCCTGAGTCATCCTAAACAGGGGCCATCCCAGGTATCAGAGTAAGGTGCGTGAGCCCAATTTGCTCAATATTTTCAAAGGATGATACAGATGTACAGGCAACAAAATTCTTGGAGTGGCCTGAATGCAAGTGGCTTGTGTTATGAGATTGAAATAAGTGACCATCTCTCTCACAGAAGTGGTATACAGCCCACGAGTGAAAAATAATCGTAAAGCTGACACACCTTTGTTTAACCCTACGCTTTTGCTGTGGCTTCCTTCTTGTGTTGCCGACATGATCCAGAAAACAACATTAACTAGTTGAGGACATTACAGTCACAAATTAGGTGAACGCTGATTTCCTTTTGGATTGTCCAGAACCAGACTGAAACACGATCCAAATGGCAGTTGAAACTGAATATGTCCATCCCCCTTGCGATCCCACAAGCCATGTGCCAGCCCTGGTAGGGTAAATTGGAACCAAGATATCCATGGTGAGGAACAAATATAAAATTCACGCCCAGCGATCATTGCTGAGCAACCTTTTCCTGAGGAGACCTTGCATGTGTGGGCAGGTAGTCCCCAGTGCTACACTTTTGGGACTGGAAAGAAGACATAGGTTTCTTCCTGTCACAATGCGATGTGTGCTCTCAGAATAATGTTAGAAAGGGAATATCAAGCTTTATAGTTCACAGACCAGTGCCCGAAGGACCGTTCAAACAGTTGCTGATCGACTATGTGAACATGATAAAGACAGTGAGAGGGAAAATATATATGCTGGTGTGTGATTGATAGATTCAATGGATAGGTAGAGGCAACACCCTCTGAAGACTCAGATGCTGGAAGGGTTGGGACATTTTTAACAAATGAACAGAGGTCAATGGAATGGGAAGGGCCCAATGTAACTAAATCTTGCAGAATAAAACGCTGCCTCGTAAATGAATAATTTTACCTCACCTCTACTACCAATACACACGATTGCCCAGTTTGGTGTACGCTGTACCAGATATCTTCCCAGTATGATCAAAGTTAACCCATCTGAAAATGTATTTACAGTATTTATTGCTCTACCTTCAAAGTCAAATGTACATTACCAATACAGGCTCTTGCCCTCGGTCACCATTTGGATTTTGTTTGTTTCATGCGGCGTGGTAACGTCCTGATTGGCCAATGTGTGGGAAAGTGCACCTGGACATGGGACATCACACGTGATGTAGTGCCTGTTGCAGGCGTCTGACACCCAGATCCTACTTTCGATGCCCAGCTTATCTCGTTGCCAGATACTTGGTTGTTGTGTGGCAATGAAGAGAGATTGAGGCTAACACTTCCCCTGCAATGGGGAGGTACCTGGACCTGAGTTATGCTACTACAGGAAATTGTCATCTCCCTGAAGGTTCGGTTTGATACAACACTTCGACAGATACTGCATCGCCATAGAAGACAATATGTCCCTGTCCCGACGATTCGCATTGTCAGTATAGGGCAGCCACGAAGCATCCCTAATGAATTCAAGGCCAGAAACCTGATGGCTGCGACCAGGGAAGCACTTAACCCTGTCACTGGTGTTACCAAAAATGCTGAATGGAATAATTATAGTTATTATAGCCAGAAGAAATTTACTAATTACACCGATGATGCCCTCTCAGCATTAGTTGCGCAGTTGGATGCAACCAGCAGAATGGAGTGGAAAAAATGGGCAGGCCTTGGATTGGCTGTTGGCTGAGAAAGGTGGTGCCTGTGCAATGTTTGGGGAACATCGCTGAAACTTCATATCTAATAATACTAGTCCTGAAGGGTTGTTTTCTAAGGCAATGGGTAAGCGGAGAAGTCTGAGACGAGAGCTTAAGGAAAATTCAGGGATCTCCTCATCAATTCTCAGACTGATTAGCTAGCGTCTTAAATGTTGGGGCTGACTTGCTTCGCCAACATTGAATCGTTGCTGCTATAGTGTTACTTGTACATGCCATTGCGCTGTGCTGTGCTGTGCTTTAGCTCTCATTGAGTCTTCTTGAGGGTGTATCACTGCAGAGCAACTCCTGGTCTGTTCTCAGTTGTATCCCATCGCAGAAAGAGTTTCAACGCTCGATTGTGATGATCCGATCTCCACTGAAGTGCACACGTCATATGACCGTTTTAAATTTTATTTTGTTATTTTTTTCCTTAAATTATGTCTGTAAGGGTTTCTGGGTATTTTCCAGTTCGAGACAATGGGAGACGGGTGTTTGGCCCGAATATTCCCTGGATCGAGGAAGAACCATTTGAGAACTGAATCCATATTTTTTCTGCCAACTTTCGAGCCAGCACCTACGTGCATTGCGTTCTGAAGGTGGAGCCTGATTGCATTCTTTCTTTGTGTGAGACCAATAAATCTCAAAGGAGAAACGTATGGTAAATATGAATATATGACTAAAAAGTCGTGCATGTTCGGAGGTTGCGTATATAAAATATCTGGGTTGCAGGATCGAGTCGGCCCCCTATGACTACGGCCGGTTAGGTGACAAAAAATGAAGAAAGATGGCCATGTCAGAACGTAATGTTCTGCAGCAATCCAGAAGACAATTGAGGCAGTGTCTGATTGGTGAAGGAAATGTAATGTCGGTTAGCGTGATTGGTTATGCTCACATAACGCCTGGCTTTTACTGTATTCTCACTGTTCGGAGGCTTTCGGGTTTGACTGCTCTACTGAGCACAGCATTTTTCGCAAACAAAGGCTTATCATCCTCTCTGCGTCTCCTGGTCAATCCACATAGCTGCTTTCAACAGCAACACCTCTCTCCTGGTCTGACACGTTCACTCATTCTCTCACAGCCAGGTTCGCTATCTCCATCCCAGTCTTATTCGTTGGATCATTCCCTCCCACCCAAGCTTGTTAACTCTCTCCTTCCTGGTACCTCTCGTTAGATCCCTCCCTCCTGGCCTCAATTGATTACTCGCTCTTTCCCACCCATGCACACTCGGTCCCTCTTTCATGGTCTCCCTAGTTCAATCACTCTCTTCCACTCAGGCTTGCTGGCTCTCTCCCTCTTGCTTACGCTCGTTCGCTCGCACACTCCCACACAGGTTTGCTCCCTCCCTTCCTCAACATCTCACTCATTCACTCACACTCTCCCAAACAGACTCGCTCTCTCCCTCCCTGTTGGTCTATCTTTTCGGCTTACTCTCTCCCAGTCAGGTTTTCTCCCGCCATCCTGGTCTCAGTCGCTCGCTCATTCTCACCTACCCAGGCTCTTTCATTCTCTCCCTCCTGGTCTCTCTCATTCGCTCGTTCTGTGCCTCCAGGTGTCATTCATTCTTTCGCTCTCTCCAACCCAGGTACAATCGATGTCTTCCTCACGATCTCACATCGTTCATAGGCTCTCTTCCATTCGGGCTCACTCGCGCCCTCCCTCCCCATCTCACCCTTTCGCTCACAGTCTCAAACAGGTTCACTTGCTCCTTATCTCCAAATCGGATTTGTTCAGTCGCTCATTCCAAAGCAGTCACACTTCATCACTCATTCTCTCTTACACAGGCTTTTTAGCTCTCTCCCTCCCAGAATCTCTCATTTCACTTGCCCCCTCCCTCCTGGTCTCACTGATTCGCTTCCTCTCTCCTACCAAATGTCATTCACTCCCTCCGGTCTCACTTGTTCAGTCGTTCTTTCCCACTCAGGATTGCTCGCGCTCTCCCTCCTGGTCTCTTTCATTCACTCGCTCCCTCACTCCCCGTCTCAATCATTCACCTGCTCCCACCCAAGCAACGTCTCTTGCTTTCTCTCTCCTCGTCTGACTCGTTTGCACAGTCCATCCCACAAGGCTCACACGTTCCCTCTCTCCCATTCTCACTTGTCTGCTCGTTCTCTTACACCCAGTCTCATTTGCACTCTCCCAGCAAGTCTCTCTCATTCGCACACTCGCACCCACCCAGTCTCACTGGTTCGCTCGTTCTATCCCACGCAGGTTCACTCGCTTTCTCCTTCCCATGTGCCTCTTTTGATCGCTCTCTACGATCCAGGCTCGTTCGTTCTTTCTCTCCTGAGCTCATTCGTTTTCTCACTCCCATTCACACAGCCTCGTGTGCTCCCATCTGGTGTTACTAGTTTGCTCATTCTCTCCCACCCAGTCTCACAGCCTGCATCCCTCCCAGTCTAACTCGTTCGCTCTTGGTCTCCAACCCAGGCTCGCTCACTCTTTCCATCTTGGGTTCTCCCGTTGGCTCGTTCCCTCCCTCTCTGTCTCACTCGTTTGCTCTTGCTCTTCAAACAAGGATCGCTTGCTCTCTCTCTCTGTCTCTCTTTCTCTCTCTCCCAGTCTCTCTCGTTCACTCAATCCTTCCTTCCTGGTCTCACATCTTCACTCGCACTCTCTAACCTAGGCTCGTTGTCTCTCTCCCTTCCAGTCTGTCACGTTCACTCGCCTTTGCTCAACATAGGCTTGCTCACTCCCGCCTGGTCTCAATCTGTCTCCTTGACCCTCCCTCCTGGTATGAGTCGTCTGCTTGCTCTTTCCCACTTTGGTTCTTTCCCTCCCTCTCCTCAGTCGGTCGCTCGTTCTCTCCAACCCAAGCCAGTTTTCGCTCTCCCTCCTGGTCACTCCTGTTCACGCAGTCACTCCCACCCAGTCTCACTCGTTGGCTTGTTGTCTCCCACGCAGGCTCATTCACACTCTCCCACCAGACCTCCCTCATTCTCACACTCGCTCCCACCCAGTCTCAATCATTCGCTCCCTCTCTCCTACCCAGGCTCATTCCCTCCCGACCTCCTGGTCTCACTTGATTGTTCGGTCTCTCTCACCTAGGTTCATTCGCTTCCTCCCTCCCCATCTCACTCTTTCACTCGCTCTCTCACATACAGGCTCCCTCCTTCCATCCGTCACGATCTCACTTGTTTGCTGTCTCTCTCCCACTGAGGCTCACTTACTCTCTCCCTCCCAGTCTTGATGTTCGTTTGTTCTATCACCCAGTTTCGCTCGCTCCTTCTGTCCTGATCTCGTACATTCGCTCACTCTCTCCTACACTGCCTAGCTTGCTCTCTCCCACCGTTCAAATCCATTCCCTCGCTTCCTCCCTTCCTCCATTCCCTCGCTTCCTCTCTTCCTGCATTCCTTCCATTCTCACCTGTTCGCTCGCTCTGTTCCACCCATGCTCGCTCCATCCCCCTTGTGTCGCTCACCCTCTCGCTATCTCCCACATCGTTTTGCTCTGTTCCTGGTTTCGCTCGATTACTCCAACCCACGACCTCTCCCTCCCACCATTCTAATCTCGTTCGTTTGCTCGCTTGCTCTCACCCACACAGGCTCGATCACTCCCTGCCAAGCTCGCTCGTTCTCTCCCTCTCTGCCTCCCTTTCTCAGTGGTTCACTCACTTTCTCGAACCCAGACTCGCGACATTCCTTCCTTCCGGTCTGGATGTTCGCTTGTTCTACCCGCAGCTTAGTTCGCTCCCTCCAACCTGATCTCATTTGCTTGCTCACTCTGTTCCACCCAGGCACTTTCGCTCCCTTCGTCCTGGTCTCGCTCGTTCTCTTGCCATCTCCCACCGACTTTTGCTGGGAACCTCCCTCCCGGTCAAACGTATTTGATCGATTAATCTCACCAAGGGTATCTCCCTCCCTCCCTCCTGATCTCGTTTGTTCGCTCGCTCTCCTAGCCCCAGTCTCACTGACTCTCACCCACCAATGCTCGCTCGCTCCCTGCCAAACTCACTCGTTCTCTCTCGCCCTCCCAATTTCAGTTGTACGCTCACTCTCTCTCACCCAGGGTCGCTGCCTCTCTTTCTCCCAGTCTCAAGTGTTTTCATTAGCTCTCACCCGCCAGGCTCGCTCCACCCTCCCTCCTCATTTCACCCGTTTCCTCGCTCTCACCCATCCAGGCTCGATCACTGTTTCCTTCCTGGTCTCACTCATTCACTCGCTCCCTCCCACATAGGCTGACTTGCTCCATCACGCCAGCCTCACTCTTTCCCAAACGCTCAGTCTCACTCATTTGGTCGGTCTCTTCCACTCAGGCTCTCTCCCTCTCTCTCTGCCTGTCTCGCTCGCAGTTTCACTCTGTTCCACTCAGGCTTATTCACTCCCTCCTTTCCCATCTCACTTGTTTGTTAGCGCTCTCCGACATTGTCTTTCGCGCTCTGTCCCTCCCGGCTTCACTTGCTTGTTCACACTTTCACATCCAAGCTCGCTACCTCCACCCCTCTCGGTCACGTTGATTCTTTCGCATTCTCCTCCACCAGGCTCACCCAGTCTCTGCCACCCACACTACTCGCTCCCTGCAGATCTCTTTGTTAACTCCCACCCTCCTGGTACCACTGCTTCGCTCGCTCTTTGTTTTCCAGCTCGCTCATTCCCACCCTGCCAGTGTCACTTGTTCGCTCACTTTTCCCTACCAAAGCTCACTCGCTCCATACTACCTGGTCTCACGAATTTGCTAGATCTCTGCCACCAAGGCTCGCTCGCTCCGTCCCTCCCAGTCTCAATCATTCACTCACTCTCTCCAACCAATCTCACCTGCTTCCTCCATCCTAGTTTCATCCATTTGTTCGCGCTCTCCCACCCAGTTTCGTTGGGTCCCTCTTTCCCGGTCTCACTCATTCGCTGTCTCACTCCCAGTCAAGTTCACTGGCTCCCTCCCTCGCGGTTCTGCTGATTCTCTCGATTCATTGTCACTCTCACACTGCTTGTACACTCCTCCACCGTCATGCTCACTCCCCTGCACATTTGCTCGCTGTCTCGCTCAATTCCTTGCACACTCCATACCATAACGCTCACACTCACCACACACTCCCGCAATACCATGCTCACACCCCATCACCCTCCCTTACCATCACGCTTCCTGTCCAACACACTCGGTCACCGTCACACTCACTGTTCTGCACACTCCCCCACAGTCACGCTCACTGTCATGCACAATCTCTACCATGAGCACTATCCTGTGAAGTCCTCCCCAGCTAATCCCCTCGAAATTGCCTTGGACTACATCCCTACTCTGTTCCCTGAATATTAGACAATGAGTCCCAAACAATTTGTCCCATGTGTTACAGTCGATTGTCCGTCTCCAAGTCTTTAGCCGCAGCCACAGCTATTACACCCTCGTAACGGCGAGTGCTCCACTAGCAATGGTTTGGCTCAAGCCCAATGCTTTTAAAATAACAATGGACTGAATCGCCGCACCAATCTCTATTCATCTAGTATCAGCCCAGAAGATCCGCACCCGTCCTCTGTTCCACCAGCAGTGGCAAGTGAGACAGGATTCGAGGAAGAGAGGTGATTGGGAGGGAGGGAGTGCAGGGCAGAGAGAGAGTGAAATAGAATGTGGAAATTGGAGTAGGAGAGAGACAGACAGAGGGACATGGTGAGAGTGAGAGGGAGTTACGCCGGGAGAAAGACAAGGGAGACAGATGAACTGTTCGAAGGCCAGATCGGATTGGGGAACTAAGAGATGAAAGCAAAGAGAGAGTGATTTAAGCCCAACTCCTGAGCTCACGCCCGGTACCTTCATCTCCCCTGAGGACCAGGACGTGCAGCTGAGTCAATATCTCTGCAGCTCAGCTTCCTCAACGCAAAGACAGATAATCAATCTGCTGCTCAGAAGTTCGTAATGAGCATTTTTATTGTTTACAAATTAAAGTGATCAATATAGTCACTGGATAGTACCTTTTCTCATTGGCCGCTGAATTGCGAGAAACATTGAAACGTGTCCCTGAATCCTCTTCTGGTGTAAGCATGGACAAACCAGCACCACCCTCAGTCTGCTACCATAGCGACAGGCTGCTTCATCGCTGAAACATTGAACGGATGTAAGAAAATCCCAGATGCATTGATTAATGATAGAATTTGATTGTTGATGGATTTGAGTAAGGGGGTATTTCAGCACATCCTTCAGCTGCTGTCTGAACTTAATCTGGGTCACGGCATAAATCTCGGTCTTCGTGCAGCAACCGAGGAGCTGCAGCATGAAGCCCGATTCCCGCACAAGACCATGTGGATAAGCAGAGTGGTACCCAGTATCCCACATACTATTCCATATGGAAAACTCCATTCACGTTGACCATAACAGGATGAAATTAGTTGAGATCACAAATAGTAAAACAATGCTTTTTTTTCCATTTCTGATTTCATTGTCAGTGTGAGTGTCCCGATTGGTGTGAGCCTGGAGTCTCAAGCGGGCTCTGTTGGTCACTAAAATTTGTCGGACGCTAAACACATTTAGCCGCAGAATCGTGAGAAACGGGAGAAGCCGGGGTTAGAATGTGGTGGAGGAAATCGATTATTGTTAGTCATGGGAGAAATAAACAGCAAGTGTCACATCACAGAAGAAGGGGGCGTTAGTCAGTCGATACTATTCTGTTAGCATAAAATACCAGAAAATGTTCTCAGCACAATCAATGTTACCAGAACCACAGCCGCCATTTTCTCAATATTTACTTTGCAGCTTCTGGCAACAAATGGCCACAAACCAATCAAACGTGAAAGTGACGGTGAAACAGACAGAACAGTCGGCGGCTGCATAAATACAACTGCGTGTATATTACACACGGGGATGTCCTTCAGAAGAGAAAACTGTTGCAGATAAAAAACGGGAATGTGTCTCAGAATTATTTCGAGGAAAAGGACCAGTAGATCTACCAGGCTACCAGGTAACATCTGACACATGGATACAATCCACAATCTTTACAGAGCAGGACGCAGATTGTCACATCGTTCACTGTGAAGAAGGAAAACAAATGCGTTATACATCAGCCTGGAGGCAAAATGACCAGTTTGCTGAGGGACCTGTGAAACTTTCAAATGTATCATTGTATTCATGAATTTATTATAATAATTGGAGTCGAAATAATAAATGGTAAGTTCCGAATTAATGAAAATTTGTGAAATAAAATACAAGAAACCGTCCCTCCCCAAACACAACCATCAGATCAGATATTTTTTTAGAACATTGCCACATATTCGATCAGTCGATAGCCAACACAGATCACTTCTTTCCAGTTCCTAACACCGAGGATGCAGGATGCAAACGTTTCTCTCAAGAAGGATTCTTTCCCAGTTCCTTGAAAATAAACGGAGTTTGAGAATTTCTGTCTTTTTGTCTAAATTGGGGTCGATCTTGCATCATGAAGAAATGTTAAAGCAGGGAAAATGTATACATCAGTTTAACTGCTTGAGGGAACTTCGGAACAGTGTCCCTCTGTCCCTGGAACCGGATCTCTTCCATCTTGATCTTTTGTTTAATTCACTGACGTCCGGCCGTTGACAAAATAAAAATCAGGGAAATAATGCTTTGGGTAATTTCGATTATAGAAGGTTCGAGGGAATGTTGGGTAAATTATGTTCCAGGGAATGTCGGATACAGAATGTTCCGGGAAATGTTGGTTTATAATATTCTGAGGACTGTCGAGTATAGATTGTTCTAGGGAATGTAGGGTACAGAATTTGATAGAGTCATAAAAACCTACATCACAAACACACTTCTGCCCATTAAGTTTGGTGAGACACACTCAGCCTCACGGTGAGAATTGCTCCACAAACTCAACTCAACTGGCACTTTGTTCACAAAATGAATAAGGCAAAGATAATAGCTCAACAACTTGATGTAAGATCCTCTTTAATGTCCATGCAGTTGTCAACCCTAATTCTGCTATTTCCTCCCACCTCCTTCTCAGTTCTGTCTAACACTCCCAGCTGTAAAATGTTCTGGTATTCGGTTCTCAATATTGTTGACTCTGGAGCCTGTCTATTTAATGCCATTAAATCAGACCCATTTCTCTCAATGTATACAGTGATTTCCTCAGTCTGTTTTGAGAATATGAAACACATTCATATAGAGTGCCTTTCAGTCAGCTTTTTAACCCATTGCTCCCTGACGCATTGTTACCTTTTTTTCTCACATTGACATGGTTAGGAAAAAGTCAGATACCTTCATACTCAAAGAATTAGACTTGATGGTTAATGTTTCGTGAAGCCCCAGCACCGTCTCTGGGTATGCCCTGTCCCAACGGCAGGGCAGACTCACAAGTAATGGTGGCACCGTAGAATGCAGTTAAGAAAGCGGTTACCCTGGAATTCCCAAAATGTGATTGCAGAAACCGGAAAAATCACATGGTAACAGATCAGAGATGGTCAAGGACATCTCCTGATGGTGGGCATCTACTGCCCTCCACATCACCCCTCGCTTATAATACCCCTCGATGTTGAAAACCAATCAGTGGAAGTACTCAGGGTAACAAAGACACAGGACGTATTCTGGGTGTTGTTCTTCAATGTCCATTATCAAGAGTGTCTCCACCGGCCCACCACTGACTGTGCAGGGCAAAGTCTCAGTACAGAGCAGACAGACTGTGGTAAGTGACGGAGGAACCAAGAAGACGGAAACACACTCACTAAACCACGTGTCACAGATGGATCTGTCCCGGATATCATCTGTTGGAGCGCCCAGCACACAATCCTGATAGAAGGAAAGTCTCAGCCTTATATTGAAGATACTGCCCACGGTGTGATGTGTCACTACCTCCTTTGAAGTAGGACACACTTCCAAAGGACCGAGCAAATGGAAACTGCCCAGCTATAAAGCACAGTGTTCTATCAGCTGCTGCAGTATCAATGGCTTTCCCTCCACGGTAAAATCAGAAGTGGGCTGTTCATTTATGTTTCCAAAATAGTTCTGCACCATTCACAACTACTATTCAGCCCATCAAGAGTTTTAACCAGTAACAGAATGCCATTCGAGGCTGTTACTCAGCAACTGGAGCAGATAACTTCCTGTCCCAAACCTGTTACAGAGGAAATGGAAGGGAACAATGATTTTTTCAAAGCTGCTACACAGGAATACGGGGAGGACTGGTTACTAGACGGAAGCAGGGATAAATTAGGAAAAAATAATCTTTATCAGTTTAACACAAATTAACAACTGCAGTGGCACAGTGTCCAGTGCTGCAGCCTCAAACATTTGCAAAAAAATCACCGTTATAGATGAATGGAACAAACGTATTCTAAATAAGATTGGCAGGATGAAGTTATGAAGAGGAGCTGTAGAGCCTCTAATTGAATAAGCAATGGACAACAACTGGGCAACTGGCATACAATGTTGGTAAACGTGAACATGTGTTATTTTCCAGGAAGAATAACAGATTGTATGTTATTGAAAGTGAGAGGGAATACAGGACATGGTGAAACCGTGTGTACTGGAAGGTTTACTCTGTCCCGGTCAGACATGGGAAGTGTTACTGCATCTCACTGATGGTCTGCAACCTGATGTTCTCAGTGTCTCCATTGCTCACAGTACCCACAGGATGCGATTGCATGGCCATCGGGAGTTGTGTAGGGGACGGTGTATCAGGGGAACGCCCTTTATCCGAGGTGCTATCCTGTGTTTCTACGTGGAGATATGTAGACGATTAGAAAGGTTGACTGCTTCTGAATGCAGAGTCTGTGGCTGCTGCCAGGACAATGGTTTGCACCAGCATGATGTCATGTGCATGAGCACACTGTAAAATTTATGGAGTGAGAGACGGAGGGTACAATCACAAGAAAGAGAACTAACGGCAATGCCAGATCAGCTGAAATGGTTAGTTACATCATATTCTTAATTCCACACAGAGAACCATGAACCTTGAGGACATATCTGTTCAGCACTGGTATCTACCCAGGAATACTGGATAGATCATTGTGTGCCCGGTACAACCCAGCAATTTGTCAAGTGTGGAACAATGTGCAGACGACAGCAATGCGTTGATCTATAAACCCGAATAAGACATCTACAGTACTGGGAGCTGTGCCGACAACAGCAGTGCATTTATCTATACATCTGGACGAGATATCTGCTCAGCACGGGGAACTCTGCAGTCCACAGCAGTGCATTGATCGATAAACTCGGCCTAGATATCTGTCCGGCACGGGGTGCTAAGCAGTCCACAGCAGTGCATTGATGTATAAACCAGGATGAGATATCTATCCAGCACAGGAAGCTATGAAGACCACACTAGTGCACTGATATATAAAGATGAACTAGATGTTTGTCGAGCACAGGGAGCTTTGCAGACGACAATAGTGCACTCATCGATAATCCCAGAGTAGGTTTTGGTCTGGCACCATGACCTATGAAGACCCCAACAGTACCACTGTATTCAGGCCAGTCTCAGTGAAGGTCTTCGGAAGAGCCTACTTCTACACTTGTAAGAAACGTGTAAAGCTGCAGCTCTTGCTTGACTGCATGACGGCTCTGGAGCTGCGGATGGACTCACTGTGGAGCATCCGCGTTGCTGAGGTGGTCATGAATAGCGCGTTTAGTGAACTGGTCACATCGCAGGTTACAATTGCTGTGGGAGATAGTGACTGGGTGACTAAAAGAAAGAAAAAAGTAGGAAGGCAGTGTAGGTGTCCCCGGTGGCCATCTCCCTCCAACACAGACATACCGTGTTGTATACTGTTGGGGGAGAATGCTCACAAGGAGAGCGCAACAGTTGACAAGATCATGGCACCGTGGCAGGCACTGCTGTTCAGAAGAGCGGGAAAAAGACTCGTAGGGGCAAAGTCACGGGGATTCTATTGTGAAGGGCGTAGATAGGCGGTTCTATGGCCGAAAGCGGGACACATGAATGGTATGTTGCCTCCCAGATGCTCGTGTCAGGAATGTCACCGATCGGCTGCAGAGCATTCGAAGAGGGGAGGGTGAACACCAAGTTTTCTTGGTGCCCAGAGGCACCAACTATATAAAGTAGAAAACGAGATGCGGTCCTAAAAGAAGAATTCAGGGCGCTAGCAGAGAAGTTAAAGAGGAGGACCTCAATGGTAGTGATCTCAGGATGATCTCCAGTGTCACTTACCAGCCAACATAGAAATGATAAAATAGGCAGGATGAACACGTGGCTTGAGAGATGGTATCGGAGGGAAGGTTTCAGGTTTGTTGGACGTTGGGACCCGTTCTGGGGAATGTGGGACTATTACAAATTGGACGGTCTCCATCTGAACCAGACAGGAACCAATGCCCTTGGGGGAGTTTTTGCTACTGCTGTTGGGGAGGCTTTAAACTAATGAGGCAGGGGAGTGGAAACTAGAAGAGAAAGCAAGTAGGCAGCGAGGTGGAGAGTAGAGACTGTAAGAATCATGAAGATAGCATTAATGAAGGGAAGAGTAGGCAGAGAGCAGATGAGTGGAAAAGAACTGGTGGCCGGAAATGCATCTACTTTAATGCAAGAAGTATTGAGTGGAAGGCAGATGAATGAAGGCTTGGATTGGTGCCTGGGAGTATAATGTTATTGCAGTCACAGAGACTTGGTTGAAGAAAGGGTATAATGATTGGCAACTAAATGTTCACGGATATAGACATGTCACACAGGACAGGGAGGGAAGTAAAAAGGTGTGTGGAGTTGCATTGCATGTTAGCGACGATATCACGGCTGTGCTGTAGGACGATGCTATGGAGATCTTTGGTTGTGAGGCATTATGGGTGGAGCTGAGAAATAAGAAGTTACATTGAGTGTGAGGTAGAAGAACAAATACGTCAACAGACTATGGAAATTTGTAGATGCAACACGGTAGTGGTGAAGGGAGATTTTTATTTTCACAACTTCGACTGGGATACACTTCGTGTCAGAGGTCTGGATGGGGCAGAATTTGTAAGAAGCGTCAAGAAGAGCTTTCTAGAGCAGTATGTCAATAGTCCAACGAGGGACGGTGCCATATTGGACATGGCACTGGTGAACGAGTCAGGATAGTTGATAAAACTTGCGGTGGGGGATTTCTTTGCGAACAGTGAACACAATTCTGTAAGTTTTGGAATATGCGCAGATAAAGAAGAGAATGGTCCGAAGAGCAGAGAACTAAATTGGGCCAAGGTCAATTATATCAAAATTAGACAGGAGCTCGGAAATGTGGATTGGACGCAGCTATTTGAAGGAAAGTCCACATTTGAGATGTGGGAGACTTTCAAAGATATGTTAAGGATAATGCAGGATAGGCAGGTCCCGTTGAAGGCAAAGGATAGGAAGGGAAAGACTCGTGAACCATGGATGACAGGAGAAATTGTACGACTAGCCAAGAGGAGAAGGAAGCGTACATAAGGTCGAGGCAGCTAAGAACAGAAAGGGCACTGGAAGAATATCAAAAGAATAGGACAAGTCTTAAATGAGGAATAAAGCGGACTAAAAGGGGTCATGAAATAACTTTAGCAACTAGAATTAAGGATAATCCCAGAACATTTTATTCTTATATAAGAAGCAAGAGGGTATTTAGAGAAATGATTGATCCACTAATGGATAAAGAAGGAAGGCTGTGTGTCGAACCTGACAGAATTGGTGAAATTCTGAATGACTACTTTGCGTTAGTGTTCGCTGAGAAGAGGAACATTATGTATCTTGAGATTAGAGTTGGAAGTTTGTTTTGTCTGGATCACGTTGACGTAACTAGGGAAGATGCGTTGGACAGGCTAGAGACTATTAAGGTGGACAAATCCCAGGTTCTATCTCACGTTGCTGAGGGAAGAGAGAGAGGAAATAGCTGGGGCCCTGACAGATATCTTTGGGGCATCCTTCAACACAGGTGAGGTGCCGGAGGACTGGAGGGTTGCTCATGTTGTCCCCCTGTGGAAGAAGTCAGTAGGGATTTTCCGGGTAACTACAAACCAGTGAGCCTGACGTCGCTGGTGGGGACGTTGCTGGAGAGGGTACTGAGGGATGGGATCTATTTATATTCAGGAAAAAATTGGGCTCATCAGCGATCGGCAACATGGTTTTGTGAGGGGGAGTTCGTGCCTTACCAACTTAACAGATTTCTTCGAGGAAGTGACCAAGTTGATAGATGAAGGAAGGGCTGTTGATGTCATATACGTGGACTTTAATAAGGCGTTTGATATGGTTCGCCATGGTAGACTAATGGAGAAGGTGAAGTCAAATGGTGTGCAGGGTGTTCTTTGTACGTGGATAAAGAACTTATTGAGTAACAGGAGACAGAGAGTAGCAGTTAAAGGGAGTTTCTCGAAATGAAAAATGGTGACCAGTGGTGTTGCATAACGGTCAGTGTTGAAGCCACTGTTGTTTGTAATCTACATAAGTGATCTGGAAGAGGCACTGTTGGTATGATCAGGAAGTTTGTACATGAGACGAAGATTGGCGGATTAGCAGAAAGCATAAGGGAATGTGAGAGAATGCAGGAGGATATAGATAGACTGGAGAGTTGGGCAAAAAAGTGGCACATGGATTTCAATCCAGCCAAATGTGAGGTGGTGCATTTAGGCAAGACTAATTCTAGAGCGCATTATGCAATGAACGGAAGAGCCTTGGGAAAAGTTGCTGGACAGAGAGCTCTGGGACTGCATGTCCATTGTATCCTGAAGGTTGTTGCACAAGTAAAAAGAAGGCATATAGTATGCTTGCCTTCATTGGACGGTTTATTGACTCTAAGAGCTGGCAAGTCATGTTAAAATTGTACGAGACATTCGGCCGCATTTAGAATATTGTGTACAGTTCTGCTTCCCACATTACCAAAAGGATGTGGACGCTTTGGGGTGGGTGAAGAGAATGTTTACGAGGATGTGTACTTGTACGGAAGGTTCCTGCTGTGAAGGGAGGTTGAGTAGGTTAGATTTATTTTCATTAGGAAAAAGGAGATTGAAGGGCGACCTGATTGACGTTTACAAAATCATGAAGGGTGTCGACAGGGTGGATAGAGAAAATCTTTTCCCAGGGTGAAGGATTCAATAACGAGAGGTCACGCTTTCAAGGGGAGAGGTGGAAAGTTTATGGGGGATACACTTGGCAAGTAATTCACAGAGAGGACGGTGTGCGTCTGGAACGCGTTGCAGCAGAGATGCTTGAGGCAGGCGCAGTAGATTCATTTAAGATCCATGTGGACAGATGCATGAGTAGGTGGGGAGCAGAGAGTTACAGGTTCTTAGGAATTGACGGACAGGTTTACACAGCACGTTGGGATCGGTTCAGGCCGCAGGGCCTGTTTCTGGCATGTAAATTTTCTTTGTTCTTTGTTTTATAGATTTTAATGTACTTCCTAAAAGTGTCAATACGTTTTGATCTACGCTTCCGAATTACAGTGAGAATTGATTGCAAAGTCCTAAAACAAACGGACTGAGGGTATACAGGCCAGCTTTGGTCATGTTCAACTGCTTCTGCTATTATCTCAGGAACAGCATTGCAATGAATCCGACAAAACTGCTCCGAATGTCCACCGAAATACTTTGAAGAAGGAAACAGCATGCAATGTCTTCAACTTGGCGGCAGGACTGGAAAATTCCAGGCAGAATACCTCTTTAACTCTGTTTACTGAAGTGTTTTCCCTGTCCGAAACACTTAACATTAGAAAGTGACTCCGTCGGTTATTAAGGAGGTGATAGCCCGCTGCAGTCTGGGGTCCGGTGCCATCTGGAGACTGGTCCCTGTGTGGTCTACAGATGGAGACTGGCGCAGCCTGGAGACTGGGCCCTGTGTAGTCTGGAGACTTGGTCTGGTGATGGGTCGCTGTACGGTCTTCAGACAGGGAACGTTGCATATGGAGACTGGGCCCTGTGCCGTCGAGAGACTGGGCCCAGCGCGGTCGGGAGACTGGCCCCGGTTTGGTCTATAGACAGGGCTTGGTGTGATCTGCAGATTCGGTGCTACACGGACAGTAGCGTACAGATTGTAAACCGAGTCATTTTTTTGTCATTTTTTGTTCTCTGCTGAACTTTGATTTGTTACCCTTCCCATTTTGTATCTCATACTTAAGGATCTCTACCTCTGTATCTGGTTTCAACGATCGTGCCATAAGCGAAGATATTGCAGACTTTTTACTTCATTTGTTTGAGTACACTTGACAATACAGGCAATTCAATTCAAATGTGAGAGTGTCACTCACTTTGATGCCTTTTTGAAACAAAGCTGCTGCTTGTGCTGTGGTGTGAGCTGGCCAGCATGCATGGTATTACATCACTTTAAGCAGAAGACGAAGAGACAGACGGAGAGAGTGTGTGTGAGAGAGGAGGGACGTTGAAATGGATTCACTTCCAAAAGAACAGAAACTCAAATGCTCAGTGATGAAGATGTAGAGGAATACACATTCATACACTGAAGCATACCCACAAGTACACAGGCAAACGCATACTCTCTCTCTCTCTCACATACACACACACACACGCACACACACACACACATACGCACACACAAACACACACAGAGACACACACACACGTAGACGTTCGGCCCCTCATGTTTGCCTTGCCATTCAATATGACAATGGCTGAACTGATCCTGGCCTCAACTTTATTACCTCGTGTGAAATAACACAGGGAAAGTGACTGAGCTGTTACACTGAGAGCATGTTGTCAACAGTGACTGCAATTGGCTGAGTTTGAAAATATTTCTGGCAAAGAATAGTCCTGGTCTACAAGTTAACGGTATAAATTAAGGCAAGTCCCGCTTTGATGGAATACAGCAGGGACTTTCAAAATACGATTTATGGGAAGTTGTTAGCAGATCAAGGGAGATCAGGCAAGTGGGAGTCTTTCAAAAGCGAGGAAATTAGAGTTCAGGGAGAGCATGTTCCTGTTAGTGTGAATGTAATGCGAGCAGGAGTAGGGAACAGTGTGTGACAGGGGACATTGAGGCTCAGGTCAAGAAAGGAGGATGTTTATTTCAGGTATAGGCAGCTGGGATCAAGTGAATCCCTTGAATGTACGGTATGTAGGAATACACTTCTGATGGAAATTAGGAGGGAAAAAAGGCACATGCTGTAGCTTTGAGCAGCATCTAAGGAGCAGGAGAATCGACGTTTCGGGCATACGCCCTTCTTCAGGAATTCCTGAAACATCGATTCTCCTGCTCCTTTGATGCTGCCTGACCTGCTGCGCTTTTCCAGCAACACATTTTTCAGCACTGATCTCTAACATCTGCAGTCCTCACTTTCTCCTACATGCTGTGGCTTTGTCTGGTAAGGTTAAGAAACATTGAAAGACAATTTACAGCTTGTTAAGGGTAAAAGGGAAACTAGGGAGAGAATAGCGACTCTTAAAAATCGAAGAGCCATCTATGTGTGGAACCTGAAGAGATGAACTCGTTTTATGACGTTCATTGTCACGTGTAATCACACAACAGTGAAAAGTTAACAAGTCGCCACATGTGACACGATCGTACGTACAAAGGTAAGGACAGACACGCAGATATGTGATAAACACTTCAATGTTCCCTGAAACAGCCAAGCAATAATTTTATCAAACTGCTCCAAAGTCTTAAAGGATAAAACCGGCCAGAAAACACAACATCAACATCGGTATCAGAAAAGGGAATAGGAAACACAGTCCTTTCGACCCTGAAGAGACATCCTTCCTCACATCTGAGAGCTTGTGACAACATTTACCAAGCTTCCCCAGGGACTGCACAGAAACATCAGGAAAGGAGTAGGCAATTAAACACATGAAGCCTCTCCCATTCTAGCCCATGGCTGAGCATCTCTCTAATGCACTTCTTCCGCACAATGGCCATACCCACAAATACCCTAAACAACTATTGGAAAAAAAAATACTTTAAATTCTGCTGTCCCTTCGATCCATCATTTTCTTCCCTCGTTCAATATGATGTCTGATCCTGTATGTTCACGCCAGAGTCCTACGCTATCTTGATCTCTTTAGTATCGAGAAATCCTTATTTATATTCAGTACCTTGGCTTCCACGGTCTTACGTTGCATTGAATCCCACAGGGTCACCAATCTCTGAGTGCAGAAATTTATTCTCATCTCAATGCTGAATGGCCTGAATGTTCCTGACTGCCTGTTCGAGATTGGGTGTCAACAAGGCTCTGTACAGCTATAGTCAGCCACGCTTACTTCTGTACTCAAATGCCCCTCAAATGAACTCAACACACTATTTATCTGCCTAACCGCTTTCTGTTCCTGCAACATTGCTTTCAGTGACTGGTGTACAAGGAGATCAAGACGTTTTCCATTTTGCAGCTCCCCAATTGTTGGGTATTTGTAAACTGGTCGGTGTACCAATGCCATTCCTAAATTAACTTCTGGTGGAACTGCATGAACATCGGAGATCTGCAAAGAAGCAAACAAAAGATGCTTTTGGTTTTTTTTTTGTTTTTGTTCTTTGTTTTGTTTTGTTTTTGCTTTTCAAATATGTCAGGATAAAAGAATGACTAGGGTAGGAATAGGTCCAGTCAAGGATAGTCGTGGAAAGTTGCGTGTGGAGGCTGAAGAGATTGGGGAGACACTGAATGAATACTTTTTCGTCAGTATTCACTCAGGAACAGGACATTGTTGCCGATGTGAATAGTGAGTCACAATTAATTAGAATCGATGGCTTTGAGGTATGTCGGGAAGACGTGTTGAAAATTCTGGAAACGGTGAAAATAGATAAGTCCCCTGGGCCTGATGGCATTTATCCTAGGATTCTCTGGGAAGCAAGGGAGGAGATTGCAAAGCCAGTGGCCTTAATTTTTATGTCATCGTTGTCTACAGGAATAGTGCCAGAAGACTGGAGGATAGCAAATGTGGTGTCCTTGTCCAAGAAGAGGAGTAGGGATAACCATAGTAACCATAGACCGGTGAGTCCCAGTTCTGTTGTGGGCAAAGTCTTAGAGAGAATTGTAAGGGATAAGATTTATGAACATCTGGATAGGAAAAATGTGATCAAGGATAGTCAGCATGGTTTTGTCAAGGGCATGTCGTGCCTCACAAACCTTATTGAATTCTTTGAGAAGGTGACTAAGGAGGTGGGCGAGGGCAAAGCGGTAGATGTGGTTTATATGGATTTTAGTAAGGCGTTTGATAAGATTCCCATGGTAGGCTACTGCAAAAAGTACGGAGGTATGGCATTGAGGGTGAGTTGGAGGTTTGGATTAGGAATTGGCTGGCTGGAAGAAGACAGAGGGTAGTAGTTGATGGTAAAGGTTCATCTTGGAGTGCAGTTACTAGCGGTGTTCCGCAAGTATCTGTTTTGGGACCTTTGCTGTTTGTCATTTTTATAAATGACCTGGAGGAGGGGTTAGAAGGTTGGGTGAGCAAGTTTGCGGATGATACGAAAGTCGGAGGAGTTGTTGACAGTGAGGAAGGATGTGGCAGGTTACAGCGGGATATAGATAAGCTGCAGAGCTGGGCAGAAAGGTGGCAAATGGAGTTCAATGTAGGTAAGTGTGAAGTGATTCACTTTGGTAAAGTAACAAGAAGCTGACGTACTGGGCTAATGGTCGGATACTTGGTAGTGTGGATGAGCAGGGGGATCTTGGTGTCCATGTACACAGATCTCTGAAAGTTGCCACCCAGATAAATAGTGCTGTGAAGAAGGCATATGGCGGACTGGCTGTTATTGTCGAGGAATTGAGTTCCGGAGTCCTGAGGTCATGTTGCAGTTGTATAAGACTCTGATGCGGCCGCATCTGGAGAATTGTGTGCAGTTTTGGTCGCCATACTATAGGAAGGATGGGGAGGCACTGGAACGGGTGCAGAGGAGGTTTACCAGGATGTTGCCTGGTATGGTAGGAAGATCGTATGAGGAAAGGCTGAGGCACTGGGGGCTGTTTTCATTGGAGAAAAGAAGGTTTAGGGGTGACTTGATAGAGGTGTACAAGATGATTAGAGGTTGACCATAAGAACCTTTTTCCACGTATGGAGTCAGCTATTACGATGGGGCATAGCTTTAAATTAAGGGGTGGTAGGTATAGGACAGATGTTAGGCGTAGATTCTTTACTCAGCGAGTCGTGAGTTCATGGAATGCCCTGCCAGTAGCAGTGGTGGACTTTTCCTTTTTATGGGCGTTTAAACGGGCATTTGATATTCATATGGAGGATACTGGGCTAGTGTTGGTTAGGTGGGCTTGGATCGGCGCAACATCGATTGTTCTCTGTTCTATTTTCTATACCTTTTTGTACAACTTGTGATGGAGCCTTCCAGGGATCAGGCTATACTGGAATTAGTTCTGTGTAATAAGTTAGACTTCATAAATGATCTTAAAGTAAGGGAACACCTAGGAGGCAGCGTTCAGCATATGATAGAGATCATTCTGCAGTTTGAAGGAGAGATGGCAAAATCGGATGCAATGGTGTTACAGTTAAATAACTGTAATTACAAGGGCATGAGCGATAAACTGACGAAAATAGACTGTAAGCAGACCCTCGTGTGCAAGGGACTAGAGCAAAAATGGCATGAATGTCTGGGTGTAATTTAGGACATTGTACAGAGTTCCATCCCACAGCAAGGAAAGATGATTCGGGAGGCACTAGACAGCCAACGCAAGTCAGGAAATGTATCAAAGAAAAAGACAGTGCCTATGAAATGGCCAAAAGCCGGGAAAATCAGAAGATTATGAATACTACAAAAAGTAACAAAGGATAACAAAGAGAAAAATAAGGATAGGGATAATCAAATAAGCAAGCCAGCAATTTTCGAAATGGTATTAAAATATTCTTTCAATTCATAAGAAACAAACGAGAGTCAAAAGTAGAAATTGGGCCACTCCAAATTGATGGTGGAATGCTATTGCTGGGAAATAAGGAAATGGCTGAAGATCTTAACGAGTACTTTGTGTCAGTCTTCACATTAGAAGACATGAGTAATATACCAACAATTAGGGAGAGTCGGGGGCAGAGTTGAGTGTGGTAGTCATTGAAAAAGAGTAAGTGCTGGAATAGCTGAAAGGTCCAAAGATTAAAAGATCTCCTGAGCGTGAGTTCTGAGCGAAGTGGCTGAGATTGTAGCAGATGCACTCACTGCGATCTTTCAAAAATCACTGTAGTAAGGGAAGTCCCAGATGATTGTAAAATTGCTTTTGTAACCCCTTGTTCAAGAAAGGATCAAGAAAAAAATCGAAAATTATTCACGGATTCACCGAACATCAGTAGTCGGTATCTAGAATCCATTATTAAGGATGCGATTTCTAAATTCTTGGAAATGCAGGGTCGGATTAGAACAAGTCAGCATGGATTATGTAAGGGGAGGTTGTGTCCGACATTCTTTGAAGAAGTAACAAGTAAGTTAGACCAGGGAAAAACAGTAGATGTTATCTATCTAGATTTCCAAAAGGCCTTTGATAAGGTGCCTCAAGGGAGGATGCTGAGTAAGAAAAGGGACCATGGTGTTCGAGGTGGATCTACTGGCATGAATTGGGGATTATTTTTCTGACAAAGAGCAGAGATTTGGAATCAAAGGTTCTTTTTCCAGAATGACAGCTGGCGACAAGTGGGGAACCGCAGTTTTTTAATGTTGTGGACGCAAACGTTTACTTTATATTTTAGTGAACAGGATAAAGGGACTGGGGGGAATTCTGGCGTAGTTTGCGGAAGACATGAAGTTAGGCGCACAGGCAGGTCGTTATAAGGAGGTGTGGAGTCTGCATAAAAATTCAGACAGATTAGGAGAGATATCAAGGAAATGGCTGAAGGAATTCAACATCAGCAACTGCGAAGTCTTTAACGTTGAAAAAAAAGCGTACAGGCATGGAATAATTTTAATGGTCAAAGTTTGGGAGAAGATTTGTAGCTCGAGTGGTCGTTATTGTGGTTTTGTTCGCCGAGCTGGGAATTTGTGTTGCAGACGTTTCATCCCCTGTCTACGTGACATCCTCAGTGCTTGGGAGCCTCCTGTATTTTTAATGGGTTAGAAAATTCATAAAGCCAAAGTACAAGGAGATCTGGGAGTTCGAGTCCAGGATTCTCCAAACGTTGATTTGCAGGTTGAGTCCGTGATTGAGAAAGCAGATATAATGTTGTGATATATCTCAAGTGGGTTGGAATATGAAAGCAGCGACGTGCTTTTGAGAGTTTATAAAGCTCCAGTTAAGCCCCATTTCGAATAGTGCGTCCAGTTGTGGGCCCCAAACCTCAGGAAGGGCATACTGGCACTGAAGCGTGTGCATCGGATATTCACAAGCCCGATCCCTGGATTGGCAGTCCTAGCATACGATGAAAGGCTGAGGATCCTTGGAATTGTATTTATTTGAGTTTTGAATGTTGATGGGAGATTTAATAGAAATTTACACGATAATCCACGGCTTTGAACGCGTGGACGTTGGGAAGTTGTTTCCATTAGGCGGGGAGACGAGGACCCGTAGACACTGCTTTAAAATTAGATCGAGTCAATTTAGAATGGAAATGAGGAGATACTTCTTCAGCCAGAGAGTAGTGGGCCTGTGGAACTCACTGCCATGGAACACAGTGGAGGAATGATGTTGGGTGTCTTCAGGGCCGAAATTGATAAATTCTTGGTCTGGCAAGCAATTAGAGGCTATGGGGAGACTGCGGGTAAGTGGAATAGAAAAGCCCATTAGCTATGATTAAATGGCAAAGTGGACTCGATGGGCTGAATGGCTTTGTTTCCACTCCTATGTCTTCTGGTTTTATGGCGCTAGACTCTCAAATATAGAACAACAATCTCTCTGAGTCTATCCTGTGAATCTCCTGCGAATTCGCATCTTTCCATAAGGTTTTCTTACATCTTTTGAGAAAATTCTCCTATGCCAGGGATCAACCTCTTGAACATTCTCTAGACTGCCATTGCTATAATAGGTAGATGGGACAGTCAACAAGGTACAATAACGTTTCTTCCTGAGGCGGCTGAGGAAATGCGGCATGTCCAACATGACCCTCGCCAACTTTAAAAGATGCATCACTGAAAGCATACAGTCCAGTGCATTATGGCTCGGAATGGCAACTACTCTGCCAAGGGCCGTTAAAAAAAAACACCACAGTCGGTGAGCACAGCCCAGACCATCGAATAATCCAACCTCCCCTCTCTGGACTCCATTTACTAGGCTGGCATGGTAAGGCAGCCAACCTCATCAAATACCCCTTCCACCCGGTAATAGTTTTCAACATCCTCCTCCATCAGGAAGAAGTTACAGAAATGTGAACACATTGGCGAGAATATTCAGGAATAGCTTCTTGCTTGCTGCTGTTAGACTGACGAATGTTAATCCTTCTTCGCACTCGGCCTGTGTATTGTCTTCTGAATGCCTTTCTCTATCCAAGTATTTTATGTTATCTCACCCGATGATCTGCTAATTCTGGTTGCAAGCAAAGTTTTCACTGTGCTTTGTTATATGTGACACTAAAGCATATCAATCAATCAATAAAACTGTTCACAGTATTCCAGCTGAGATCGGAATAGTGTCTATGGGAGTTATTATGGCAGTAATGCAGTTACCTTAGTGTCGCAATGTATGCTCGGGATCACGTTACAGGGCTTCAATAACAATGGTAGTGCATTGTCATCGGTTAATTAAATATCTGGGAGATGAGCTAATGCTGAAGCTGATGGCGTTATAATATAATAGGCTAAGTGTGCTGGAGGAAATCACTGTGAAAGATAATGATAAGGTTAGAAAGACAAAACAAGTCAGCATTACTGGCTGTGATAATGTTTTCTGATAAACGAGGGAAGAACAACTGTGTCATTTGAAGAAGAACAAAGAGCTTGTCTGGAGTGTGAGAAGACATTTTTCTGGGTCACACAGCTTTGACTTTGCAAGATTAAAGTTTAATTTCGTGTAGGACTTTCTGCATCTCCTGGTAATTTTTATAAAACATTGAGTAGTTATTCCACAACAAATATGTCATTCCAGATGGGACCTGGAAGAGACCTTTTCCACAGAAAAGAGGCTGAAATTCCCAAATATACCGATAGCTTTCATCAGACAGAAATTCGAAAACGGTTGGCCACCCTGGAAAGAAATGATAAGCGAGTTTCTGCGAATTTAGACCGTATTCTGTCAAATAAAGGCGATTATCAGGAACGCAGGAGTGCAATGAAAGCTGCTGGTGAGTCTCTCCGATCCAAAGAACCAGGAGATTGATGGTTTCCGAACGTTTCAGGAGGCACTGAGGATGATTCTGAAAATCTGCGTGGGTAGGGATGGGTGGAAAATATAGAATAAAGAGATTGAGACAAAACTTCACGTTAGCCCCTGGGGTTACTGCGGCACGAGTCGTGTGCAGGTTTCGCCGACTTTATTGCAGTCTGCTCGAGATTTTGAATCAAGTTGAAAGTGGCAGGTTAGTAGTTGATGACTGAAAGTGAAATAGTCAAGAATTGTCACACTTTCAAAGTTTTATTAGACTGTTGAATGTTTAAGGTAAGGCATGTACTTGACTTTATTGTAGAAAGGAACAAAGAGTCTGTTTAGGCTAGGTTGTGTGTGTGTGTGTGTGTGTATGTGTGTGTGTGTATGTGTGTGTGTGTGTGTGTGTGTTTGTGTGTGTGTGTTTGTGTGTGTGTGTATGTATGTATGTGTGTGTGTATGTGTGTGTATGTGTGTGTGTGTGTGTTTGTGTGTGTGTGTGTTTGTGTGTGTGTGTGTGTGTGTGTGGTGTGTGTGTGTGTGTGTGTGTGTGTGTGTAGCTCTGGTTTTCCAAAAGTCTTTGTGTGTCTGTGTGTGTGACAGATAGGGCAATTCTACAATTTAACCATTGTGATCTCGTGTGCATTTGGAGGGAAAGATTGGGAACAATTAACTTTTCAGTCACCAGTTATGATTAGGGGAATGGCAGAGAGCTGAACGAGCAGCTTTTGAAACCGAAGACTTTGGAAGAGAAAATCCAGGAAAGAAGATGGGAAGAATTGCAAGTTAGATTGGAAAAGGACACTGATGAGGAATCACAATATAGCAATTTTAATCATAGAATGAAACTCACATAGGGAAGATGCTGTCATTGTTTATAAAGAGGGGAGACGCACTACCTTCTTTGGGAAACCCAGGTTCTGGAAAGGCTGACAAATGTGCTGTCCAGTTTTCAGGAGGGTGTAGGAAATTGGAATAGAGCCTTTGAAGCCGAAACTACGTGACGGTTGTTGGCCATGGGCGGTTTGAAGACACTGCTAATGCTAATGGTGGGATGCCTGAAATTCGGAGACATAATGGCCTGAGCCCACCTGAAGAATGTTGTGGACAATCCGATGATTGATAATGCTGGTTTTGATCAAGTAAGACAAAGGGGTATTATACTGTTACACTTAAGGTAGGTCCAAAAGCCCTGAGCGGGGATCAGTTGGGAGATATTGAAAACCAAACAGTCTATTTCGAAAATTAGTTGAAATGGTGGAGAACTGAAACAAATCTGTGGAAGGCAGTCAACTGTTAACCACAATGTTCTGGACAGCTACTGTCGTATCACTGCCCCTCAAGTCAAACCTAAGCTCGAGGAAGCAGTGGGTGTAACGTCCGTGGCGAGCCAGGAATTCTGACGTCATGGAGTTCACGCGGTCATAAGACAATGGAAATCAAAAAGAAGCTGGCTGAGCAAAATGAGTGGTTGCAAAGACAGTCGACACAAATGCAGCTCGGATAACTTAAAAAGACAGAGAGAGTGAAAACCAAAATGCAGTTGCCAGTGACTACTCGGTTGGTTGGCACTAATGAAATGAATGACATGCTGGTGCAGGGAGAGCCCTTGCTCGCAACCTGGCAAGGGCCAGATAACCCCATGCCAAGGATAACTGTTTTTGGAGGTACTTTTCCACAGATAACATGCCAATGCATATGAAAATAACAAACAGCCTAGACAGAACCGGAGTCACTAAGGACATGGACAAAGAGGTGAGGAGGGGTCACAGGGTATGGTGAGAAATCAGATTTAAAAAGCATCAGGAATGGTGTGTTGGTGTGTTACCAACTAGGCCACTTGAGGAGAGATTGTCCATATTAACCCTGGTGCTCCTGGCCCCAGGTTAGACCTATGAGTCAAAAACGTCTGGCTGTCCCCCCACAATTCCCTACAGGCCAACGGAGACTCTAATTTCGTACATGATGTCTTAGGGGTTCCCAGAGAACCCAGGTTGGAAGGCGCAATAACTTATGATGTCCCAGGATGCTGAACAGAAACCTATTGTAGAGGTTAGTGTAGAAGGACTTTTCACACCCATGGTGATGGACACCGGAGCTCGCTATACTTGTGTTCTACCGCATTATGCCTCCCACCTTCGCATTTCAGTTAAATTGATTGAAACTGCAGGATTTGTAAGTAGACCACAGTTGACGATGTTTATATATTCAGTAAGTTTGCAATTGGTAGTAAAATAGCCATTATGACGTTATTATTCTTTAAGGAGACACCAATTAATTTACTATGTAGGGACCCTTTACTGAAGTTAGAATTAGAATTGCAGTGTGCTAAAAATGAATTTAATGTAGATAGAGCGAATTCTCATTTGATGTTGCAGGACTCCGGGAAAGCCAAGTATATTGGACAGGCGACACAGATGGAAATATTTGGGAAAATGGGGAATAATGAAGGAAAGAAGATTTAGCATTCCTGCCTTTGGCTGAGATACCCTAGCCTGAGCTACATTGTACAGTGATTTTTGGCAAGATTCAGAGTGACGTCTTCAGCGACCAGTGGCACTGTGAGGTTGTCACTCCGCAGCTTTTACAGAGTACAGCGATAGTGATAGTGAGGCAAACGGGCTTCGGGAAGAGCAATGGGTCATCGAAACAGCATTGTCAGTGGATTGTCGAGTTGAGTACTGCATTGATGATGCCTGCAGAGTGAGCTATTATAAAGGGTTGGGCATGCGTCATATGTGGTGATTTGTTGGTCACGGGTAATCTGGCAGCAGATGAAGTGGCTAGACTGAATTCTGGGAGTGCTTTAACTGTCATTGCGCCCCTGCTCTGTTTAGATCCGAAGCCAACCTTATCCGGCATCATTGCAATTCAAGCTGAGGCCACCTTAGCTGAGCAGCTCTTGTGCGGACGAAGGGTATTACAGATGTAACCAGGAATGCATGTACTGCTCAGATGAAGCCTTGTGGATGACGCCTACGTTTTTGTTGATCTTTCTCATCTCAGATGCACATGGATAGGATCACTGTGCAAGAGGCGAAATGCTGAGGAAGATAATGGGGGATGGCATTTGGCCACATTACTTGCAGACTTTGGTTGTTTGCACATTATGATAATGTGATATCTGTGCTCAAACTAATGTCAGAAGGGGCTGGTGACCCCTATAGGAAACATATCTGTATCTAAGTGACCATTTGCACATTTGGTGTTCGACTCGGTGGACATGATAAGGACGGTGACGAAGAAGAGATATATGTTGGTGGCTATTGATTGGTTTACGACATGAGTGGAAGCGAACAAATTGAAGGATTCAGGGGGAGGCACAGTGGTCAAGTGCTTAACAACTGAAGTTATTCCGAGGTTTGACATACCATCTGAGATCAGTCCAGAAGGTGGTTTAGGTGGTGCTGCAGACTTTGCGGATTAAGCAGAGGTTTGGTTGTGTGCATCATCCCCAGTCGCAGTATAATGTGGAACGGTTTTATTAGCTGTTTGAAGCTGAGTTAAACATACTTTTTGCAAGTACCTATCGTACCTGGGTCAATGCACTGTTGGTGGCACAAATGGGCTAATGTGTGCAGACTAATCGCATGGCTGACATCGTGCCACATGTATGCCTATGGGTTGAGAGGACGGGGCCGCATGACGGACGGAGATTGGAACAATAGGAACTTCAACATAAGCAGTGCATTCAACAGTAAACTATGATTCATGTGTCTGTCCACACACAGGAATTACTGAGGGAGCCAGTGTCTGGTAACAGGAAGGGGCCTCGAGGACTTGAAGATCAGGTGATTGTACGGTTTTCTGGAACAAAGTGGAACGAGCCGAGGGGAGAAGGTCGCTTTGTGGTAACCAGGGCGTCGCTGACTGCCATTCCTGTGTTTGGTACGATCCTCGTAATACCATTTCAGTCACTGTACCAGGGTGTTCCCACATGCACAGTTGGACTCCGGGGTTGAGGTGTGTGAGGGCTAAGAAGGGGGTGCGATGATTGAAAGGGCGTGCTGGG